>NW_026988786.1:0-252407 GCF_030222135.1 Aotus nancymaae
AATGGGCTGAAAACGCCTGTTTTGGGACTCTGCAGAGAAGGTGTTTGCAGACTGCTGAATCCACACACGGGTTTAACTCTGGAAGTTGAGTGCACACATTGACAACCGTTCTGTTAGATAGCTGCGTTTTGGATTTAGAAGCAGATATTTCCCTGTGCTTACTGCTGTTTCTTCCATATGCCGGTAATGGGCTGAAAACGCCTGGTTTGGGACTCTGCAGAGAAAGTGTTTGCAGACTGCTGAATCCACACACGGGTTTAACTCTTGAAGTTGAGTGCACACATTGACAACCGTTCTGTTAGATAGCTGCGTTTTGGATTTAGAAGCAGATATTTCCCCTGTGCTTACTGCTGTTTCTTCCATATGCCGGTAATGGGCTGAAAACGCCTGTTTTGGGACTCTGCAGAGAAAGTGTTTGCAGACTGCTGAATCCACACACGGGTTTAACTCTGGAAGTTGAGTGCACACATTGACAACCGTTCTGTTAGATAGCTGCGTTTTGGATTTAGAAGCAGATATTTCCCTGTGCTTACTGCTGTTTTTTCCATATGCCGGTAATGGGCTGAAAACGCCTGGTTTGGGACTCTGCAGAGAAAGTGTTTGCAGACTGCTGAATCCACACACGGGTTTAACTCTGGAAGTTGAGTGCACACATTGACAACCGTTCTGTTAGATAGCTGCGTTTTGGATTTAGAAGCAGATATTTCCCTGGGCTTACTGCTGTTTCTTCCATATGCCGGTAAAGGGCTGAAAACGCCTGGTTTGGGACTCTGCAGAGAAGATGTTTGCAGACTGCTGAATCCACACACGGGTTTAACTCTGGAAGTTGAGTGCACACATTGACAACCGTTCTGTTAGATAGCTGCGTTTTGGATTTAGAAGCAGATATTTCCCTGTGCTTACTGCAGTTTCTTCCATATGCCGGTAATGGGCTGAAAACGCCTGTTTTGGGACTCTGCAGAGAAAGTGTTTGCAGACTGCTGAATCCACACACGGGTTTAACTCTGGAAGTTGAGTGCACACATTGACAACCGTTCTGTTAGATAGCTGCGTTTTGGATTTAGAAGCAGATATTTCCCTGTGCTTACTGCTGTTTCTTCCATATGCCGGTAATGGGCTGAAAACGCCTGTTTTGGGACTCTGCAGAGAAAGTGTTTGCAGACTGCTGAATCCACACACGGGTTTAACTCTGGAAGTTGAGTGCACACATTGACAACCGTTCTGTTAGATAGCTGCGTTTTGGATTTAGAAGCAGATATTTCCCTGTGCTTACTGCTGTTTCTTCCATATGCCGGTAATGGGCTGAAAACGCCTGTTTTGGGACTCTGCAGAGAAAGTGTTTGCAGACTGCTGAATCCACACACGGGTTTAACTCTGGAAGTTGAGTGCACACATTGACAACCGTTCTGTTAGATAGCTGCGTTTTGGATTTAGAAGCAGATATTTCCCTGTGCTTACTGCTGTTTCTTCCATATGCCGGTAATGGGCTGAAAACGCCTGGTTTGGGACTCTGCAGAGAAGATGTTTGCAGACTGCTGAATCCACACACGGGTTTAACTCTGGAAGTTGAGTGCACACATTGACAACCGTTCTGTTAGATAGCTGCGTTTTGGATTAGAAGCAGATATTTCCCTGTGCTTACTGCTGTTTCTTCCATATGCCGGTAATGGGCTGAAAACGCCTGTTTTGGGACTCTGCAGAGAAAGTGTTTGCAGACTGCTGAATCCACACACGGGTTTAACTCTGGAAGTTGAGTGCACACATTGACAACCGTTCTGTTAGATAGCTGCGTTTTGGATTTAGAAGCAGATATTTCCCTGTGCTTACTGCTGTTTCTTCCATATGCCGGTAATGGGCTGAAAACGCCTGGTTTGGGACTCTGCAGAGAAAGTGTTTGCAGACTGCTGAATCCACACACGGGTTTAACTCTGGAAGTTGAGTGCACACATTGACAACCGTTCTGTTAGATAGCTGTGTTTTGGATTTAGAAGCAGATATTTCCCTGGGCTTACTGCTGTTTCTTCCATATGCCGGTAATGGGCTGAAAACGCCTGGTTTGGGACTCTGCAGAGAAGATGTTTGCAGACTGCTGAATCCACACACGGGTTTATCTCTGGAAGTTGAGTGCACACATTGACAACCGTTCTGTTAGATAGCTGCGTTTTGGATTTAGAAGCAGATATTTCCCTGTGCTTACTGCTGTTTCTTCCATATGCCGGTAATGGGCTGAAAACGCCTGTTTTGGGACTCTGCAGAGAAAGTGTTTGCAGACTGCTGAATCCACACACGGGTTTAACTCTGGAAGTTGAGTGCACACATTGACAACCGTTCTGTTAGATAGCTGCGTTTGGATTTAGAAGCAGATATTTCCTGTGCTTACTGCTGTTTCTTCCATATGCCGGTAATGGGCTGAAAACGCCTGTTTTGGGACTCTGCAGAGAAAGTGTTTGCAGACTGCTGAATCCACACACGGGTTTAACTCTGGAAGTTGAGTGCACACATTGACAACCGTTCTGTTAGATAGCTGCGTTTTGGATTTAGAAGCAGATATTTCCCTGTGCTTACTGCTGTTTCTTCCATATGCCGGTAATGGGCTGAAAACGCCTGGTTTGGGACTCTGCAGAGAAAGTGTTTGCAGACTGCTGAATCCACACACGGGTTTAACTCTGGAAGTTGAGTGCACACATTGACAACCGTTCTGTTAGATAGCTGTGTTTTGGATTTAGAAGCAGATATTTCCCTGGGCTTACTGCTGTTTCTTCCATATGCCGGTAATGGGCTGAAACGCCTGGTTTGGGACTCTGCAGAGAAGATGTTTGCAGACTGCTGAATCCACACACGGGTTTATCTCTGGAAGTTGAGTGCACACATTGACAACCGTTCTGTTAGATAGCTGCGTTTTGGATTTAGAAGCAGATATTTCCCTGTGCTTACTGCTGTTTCTTCCATATGCCGGTAATGGGCTGAAAACGCCTGTTTTGGGACTCTGCAGAGAAAGTGTTTGCAGACTGCTGAATCCACACACGGGTTTAACTCTGGAAGTTGAGTGCACACATTGACAACCGTTCTGTTAGATAGCTGCGTTTTGGATTTAGAAGCAGATATTTCCCTGTGCTTACTGCTGTTTCTTCCGTATGCCGGTAATGGGCTGAAAACGCCTGTTTTGGGACTCTGCAGAGAAAGTGTTTGCAGACTGCTGAATCCACACACGGGTTTAACTCTAGAAGTTGAGTGCAAACATTGACAACCGTTCTGTTAGATAGCTGCGTTTTGGATTTAGAAGCAGATATTTCCCTGTGCTTACTGCTGTTTCTTCCGTATGCCGGTAATGGGCTGAAAACGCCTGCTTTGGGACTCTGAAGAGAAGTGTTTGCAGACTGCTGAATCCACACACGGGTTTAACTCTGGAAGTTGAGTGCACACATTGACAACCGTTCTGTCAGATAGCTGCGTTTTGGATTTAGAAGCAGATATTTCCCTGTGCTTACTGCTGTTTCTTCCATATGCCGGGAATGGGCTGAAAACGCCTGTTTTGGGACTCTGCAGAGAAGTGTTTGCAGACTGCTGAATCCACACACGGGTTTAACTCTGGAAGTTGAGTGCACACATTGACAACCGTTCTGTTAGATAGCTGCCTTTTGGATTTAGAAGCAGATATTTCCCTGTGCTTACTGCTGTTTCTTCCGTATGCCGGTAATGGGCTGAAAACGCCTGTTTTGGGACTCTGCAGAGAAAGTGTTTGCAGACTGCTGAATCCACACACGGGTTTAACTCTAGAAGTTGAGTGCAAACATTGACAACCGTTCTGTTAGATAGCTGCGTTTTGGATTTAGAAGCAGATATTTCCCTGTGCTTACTGCTGTTTCTTCCGTATGCCGGTAATGGGCTGAAAACGCCTGCTTTGGGACTCTGAAGAGAAAGTGTTTGCAGACTGCCTGAATCCACACACGGGTTTAACTCTGGAAGTTGAGTGCACACATTGACAACCGTTCTGTCAGATAGCTGCGTTTTGGATTTAGAAGCAGATATTTCCCTGTGCTTACTGCTGTTTCTTCCATATGCCGGTAATGGGCTGAAAACGCCTGTTTTGGGACTCTGCAGAGAAAGTGTTTGCAGACTGCTGAATCCACACACGGGTTTAACTCTGGAAGTTGAGTGCACACATTGACAACCGTTCTGTTAGATAGCTGCGTTTTGGATTTAGAAGCAGATATTTCCCTGTGCTTACTGCTGTTTCTTCCATATGCCGGTAATGGGCTGAAAACGCCTGTTTTGGGACTCTGCAGAGAAAGTGTTTGCAGACTGCTGAATCCACACACGGGTTTAACTCTGGAAGTTGAGTGCACACATTGACAACCGTTCTGTTAGATAGCTGCCTTTTGGATTTAGAAGCAGATATTTCCCTGTGCTTACTGCTGTTTCTTCCATATGCCGGTAATGGGCTGAAAACGCCTGTTTTGGGACTCTGCAGAGAAAGTGTTTGCAGACTGCTGAATCACACACGGGTTTAACTCTGGAAGTTGAGTGCACACATTGACAACCGTTCTGTTAGATAGCCTGCGTTTTGGATTTAGAAGCAGATATTTCCCTGTGCTTACTGCTGTTTCTTCCATATGCCGGTAATGGGCTGAAAACGCCTGTTTTGGGACTCTGCAGAGAAAGTGTTTGCAGACTGCTGAATCCACACACGGGTTTAACTCTGGAAGTTGAGTGCACACATTGACAACCGTTCTGTTAGATAGCTGCGTTTTGGATTTAGAAGCAGATATTTCCCTGTGCTTACTGCAGTTTCTTCCATATGCCGGTAATGGGCTGAAAACGCCTGTTTTGGGACTCTGCAGAGAAAGTGTTTGCAGACTGCTGAATCCACACACGGGTTTAACTCTGGAAGTTGAGTGCACACATTGACAACCGTTCTGTTAGATAGCTGCGTTTTGGATTTAGAAGCAGATATTTCCCTGTGCTTACTGCTGTTTCTTCCATATGCCGGTAATGGGCTGAAAACGCCTGTTTTGGGACTCTGCAGAGAAAGTGTTTGCAGACTGCTGAATCCACACACGGGTTTAACTCTGGAAGTTGAGTGCACACATTGACAACCGTTCTGTTAGATAGCTGCGTTTTGGATTTAGAAGCAGATATTTCCCTGTGCTTACTGCTGTTTCTTCCATATGCCGGTAATGGGCTGAAAACGCCTGTTTTGGGACTCTGCAGAGAAAGTGTTTGCAGTCTGCTGAATCCACACACGGGTTTAACTCTGGAAGTTGAGTGCACACATTGACAACCGTTCTGTTAGATAGCTGCGTTTTGGATTTAGAAGCAGATATTTCCCTGTGCTTACTGCTGTTTCTTCCATATGCCGGTAATGGGCTGAAAACGCCTGGTTTGGGACTCTGCAGAGAAGATGTTTGCAGACTGCTGAATCCACACACGGGTTTAACTCTGGAAGTTGAGTGCACACATTGACAACCGTTCTGTTAGATAGCTGCGTTTTGGATTTAGAAGCAGATATTTCCCTGTGCTTACTGCTGTTTCTTCCATATGCCGGTAATGGGCTGAAAACGCCTGTTTTGGGACTCTGCAGAGAAAGTGTTTGCAGACTGCTGAATCCACACACGGGTTTAACTCTGGAAGTTGAGTGCACACATTGACAACCGTTCTGTTAGATAGCTGCGTTTTGGATTTAGAAGCAGATATTTCCCTGTGCTTACTGCTGTTTCTTCCATATGCCGGTAATGAAAAACGCCTGTTTTGGGACTCTGCAGAGAAAGTGTTTGCAGACTGCTGAATCCACACACGGGTTTAACTCTGGAAGTTGAGTGCACACATTGACAACCGTTCTGTTAGATAGCTGCGTTTTGGATTTAGAAGCAGATATTTCCCTGTGCTTACTGCTGTTTCTTCCATATGCCGGTAATGGGCTGAAAACGCCTGGTTTGGGACTCTGCAGAGAAGATGTTTGCAGACTGCTGAATCCACACACGGGTTTAACTCTGGAAGTTGAGTGCACACATTGACAACCGTTCTGTTAGATAGCTGCGTTTTGGATTTAGAAGCAGATATTTCCCTGTGCTTACTGCTGTTTCTTCCATATGCCGGTAATGGGCTGAAAACGCCTGTTTTGGGACTCTGCAGAGAAAGTGTTTGCAGACTGCTGAATCCACACACGGGTTTAACTCTGGAAGTTGAGTGCACACATTGACAACCGTTCTGTTAGATAGCTGCGTTTTGGATTTAGAAGCAGATATTTCCCTGTGCTTACTGCTGTTTCTTCCATATGCCGGTAATGGGCTGAAAACGCCTGTTTTGGGACTCTGCAGAGAAAGTGTTTGCAGACTGCTGAATCCACACACGGGTTTAACTCTGGAAGTTGAGTGCACACATTGACAACCGTTCTGTTAGATAGCTGCGTTTTGGATTTAGAAGCAGATATTTCCCTGGGCTTACTGCTGTTTCTTCCATATGCCGGTTAATGGGCTGAAAACGCCCTGGTTTGGGACTCTGCAGAGAAGATGTTTGCAGACTGCTGAATCCACACACGGGTTTAACTCTGGAAGTTGAGTGCACACAATGACAACCGTTCTGTTAGATAGCTGCGTTTTGGATTTAGAAGCAGATATTTCCCTGTGCTTTCTGCTGTTTCTTCCATATGCCGGTAATGGGCTGAAAACGCCTGTTTTGGGGACTCTGCAGAGAAAGTGTTTGCAGACTGCTGAATCCACACACGGGTTTAACTCTGGAAGTTGAGTGCACACATTGACAACCGTTCTGTTAGATAGCTGCGTTTTGGATTTAGAAGCAGATATTTCCCTGTGCTTACTGCTGTTTCTTCCGTATGCCGGTAATGGGCTGAAAACGCCTGTTTTGGGACTCTGCAGAGAAAGTGTTTGCAGACTGCTGAATCCACACACGGGTTTAACTCTAGAAGTTGAGTGCAAACATTGACAACCGTTCTGTTAGATAGCTGCGTTTTGGATTTAGAAGCAGATATTTCCCTGGGCTTACTGCTGTTTCTTCCATATGCCGGTAATGGGCTGAAAACGCCTGTTTTGGGACTCTGTAGAGAAAGTGTTTGCAGACTGCTGAATCCACACACGGGTTTAACTCTGGAAGTTGAGTGCACACATTGACAACCGTTCTGTTAGATAGCTGCGTTTTGGATTTAGAAGCAGATATTTCCCTGGGCTTACTGCTGTTTCTTCCATATGCCGGTAATGGGCTGAAAACGCCTGTTTTGGGACTCTGCAGAGAAAGTGTTTGCAGACTGCTGAATCCACACACGGGTTTAACTCTGGAAGTTGAGTGCACACATTGACAACCGTTCTGTTAGATAGCTGCGTTTTGGATTTAGAAGCAGATATTTCCCTGGGCTTACTGCTGTTTCTTCCATATGCCGGTAATGGGCTGAAAACGCCTGGTTTGGGACTCTGCAGAGAAGATGTTTGCAGACTGCTGAATCCACACACGGGTTTAACTCTGGAAGTTGAGTGCACACATTGACAACCGTTCTGTTAGATAGCTGCGTTTTGGATTTAGAAGGAGATATTTCCCTGGGCTTACTGCTGTTTCTTCCATATGCCGGTAATGGGCTGAAAACGCCTGTTTTGGGACTCTGCAGAGAAAGTGTTTGCAGACTGCTGAATCCACACACGGGTTTAACTCTGGAAGTTGAGTGCACACGTTGACAACCGTTCTGTTAGATAGCTGCGTTTTGGATTTAGAAGCAGATATTTCCCTGGGCTTACTGCTGTTTCTTCCATATGCCGGTAATGGGCTGAAAACGCCTGGTTTGGGACTCTGCAGAGAAGATGTTTGCAGACTGCTGAATCCACACACGGGTTTAACTCTGGAAGTTGAGTGCACACATTGACAACCGTTCTGTTAGATAGCTGCGTTTTGGATTTAGAAGCAGATATTTCCCTGTGCTTACTGCTGTTTCTTCCATATGCCGGTAATGGGCTGAAAACGCCTGTTTAGGGACTCTGCAGAGAAAGTGTTTGCAGACTGCTGAATCCACACACGGGTTTAACTCTGGAAGTTGAGTGCACACATTGACAACCGTTCTGTTAGATAGCTGCGTTTTGGATTTAGAAGCAGATATTTCCCTGTGCTTACTGCTGTTTCTTCCGTATGCCGGTAATGGGCTGAAAACGCCTGTTTTGGGACTCTGCAGAGAAAGTGTTTGCAGACTGCTGAATCCACACACGGGTTTAACTCTAGAAGTTGAGTGCACACATTGACAACCGTTCTGTTAGATAGCTGCGTTTTGGATTTAGAAGCAGATATTTCCCTGGGCTTACTGCAGTTTCTTCCATATGCCCGTAATGGGCTGAAAACGCCTGTTTTGGGACTCTGCAGAGAAAGTGTTTGCAGACTGCTGAATCCACACACGGGTTTAACTCTGGAAGTTGAGTGCACACATTGACAACCGTTCTGTTAGATAGCTGCGTTTTGGATTTAGAAGCAGATATTTCCCTGTGCTTACTGCTGTTTCTTCCATATGCCGGTAATGGGCTGAAAACGCCTGGTTTGGGACTCTGCAGAGAAGATGTTTGCAGACTGCTGAATCCACACACGGGTTTAACTCTGGAAGTTGAGTGCACACATTGACAACCGTTCTGTTAGATAGCTGCGTTTTGGATTTAGAAGCAGATATTTCCCTGTGCTTACTGCTGTTTCTTCCGTATGCCGGTAATGGGCTGAAAACGCCTGTTTTGGGACTCTGCAGAGAAAGTGTTTGCAGACTGCTGAATCCACACACGGGTTTAACTCTGGAAGTTGAGTGCACACATTGACATCCGTTCTGTTAGATAGCTGCGTTTTGGATTTAGAAGCAGATATTTCCCTGTGCTTACTGCTGTTTCTTCCATATGCCGGTAATGGGCTGAAAACGCCTGTTTTGGGACTCTGCAGAGAAACTGTTTGCAGACTGCTGAATCCACACACGGGTTTAACTCTGGAAGTTGAGTGCACACATTGACAACCGTTCTGTTAGATAGCTGCGTTTTGGATTTAGAAGCAGATATTTCCCTGTGCTTACTGCTGTTTCTTCCATATGCCGGGAATGGGCTGAAAACGCCTGTTTTGGGACTCTGCAGAGAAAGTGTTTGCAGACTGCTGAATCCACACACGGGTTTAACTCTGGAAGTTGAGTGCACACATTGACAACGGTTCTGTTAGATAGCTGCGTTTTGGATTTAGAAGCAGGTATTTCCCTGTGCTTACTGCTGTTTCTTCCGTATGCCGGTAATGGGCTGAAAACGCCTGTTTTGGGACTCTGCAGAGAAAGTGTTTGCAGACTGCTGAATCCACACACGGGTTTAACTCTGGAAGTTGAGTGCACACATTGACAACCGTTCTGTTAGATAGCTGCGTTTTGGATTTAGAAGCAGATATTTCCCTGTGCTTACTGCTGTTTCTTCCATATGCCGGTAATGGGCTGAAAACGCCTGGTTTGGGACTCTGCAGAGAAGATGTTTGCAGACTGCTGAATCCACACACGCGTTTAACTCTGGAAGTTGAGTGGACACATTGACAACCGTTCTGTTAGATAGCTGCGTTTTGGATTTAGAAGCAGATATTTCCCTGTGCTTACTGCTGTTTCTTCCATATGCCGGTAATGGGCTGAAAACGCCTGTTTTGGGACTATGCAGAGAAAGTGTTTGCAGACTGCTGAATCCACACACGGGTTTAACTCTGGAAGTTGAGTGCACACATTGACAACCGTTCTGTTAGATAGCTGCGTTTTGGATTTAGAAGCAGATATTTCCCTGTGCTTACTGCTGTTTCTTCCATATGCCGGTAATGGGCTGAAAACGCCTGTTTTGGGACTCTGCAGAGAAAGTGTTTGCAGACTGCTGAATCCACACACGGGTTTAACTCTGGAAGTTGAGTGCACACATTGACAACCGTTCTGTTAGATAGCTGCGTTTTGGATTTAGAAGCAGATATTTCCCTGGGCTTACTGCTGTTTCTTCCATATGCCGGTAATGGGCTGAAAACGCCTGGTTTGGGACCCTGCAGAGAAGATGTTTGCAGACTGCTGAATCCACACACGGGTTTAACTCTGGAAGTTGAGTGCACACATTGACAACCGTTCTGTTAGATAGCTGCGTTTTGGATTTAGAAGCAGATATTTCCCTGTGCTTACTGCTGTTTCTTCCATATGCCGGTAATGGGCTGAAAACGCCTGTTTTGGGACTCTGCAGAGAAAGTGTTTGCAGACTGCTGAATCCACACACGGGTTTAACTCTGGAAGTTGAGTGCACACATTGACAACCGTTCTGTTAGATAGCTGCGTTTTGGATTTAGAAGCAGATATTTCCCTGGGCTTACTGCTGTCTCTTCCATATGCCGGTAATGGGCTGAAAACGCCTGTTTTGGGACTCTGCAGAGAAAGTGTTTGCAGACTGCTGAATCCACACACGGGTTTAACTCTGGAAGTTGAGTGCACACATTGACAACCGTTCTGTTAGATAGCTGCGTTTTGGATTTAGAAGCAGATATTTCCCTGTGCTTACTGCTGTTTCTTCCGTATGCCGGTAATGGGCTGAAAACGCCTGCTTTGGCACTCTGCAGAGAAAGTGTTTGCAGACTGCTGAATCCACACACGGGTTTAACTCTGGAAGTTGAGTGCACACATTGACAACCGTTCTGTTAGATAGCTGCGTTTTGGATTTAGAAGCAGATATTTCCCTGTGCTTACTGCTGTTTCTTCCATATGCCGGTAATGGGCTGAAAACGCCTGTTTTGGGACTCTGCAGAGAAAGTGTTTGCAGACTGCTGAATCCACACACGGGTTTAACTCTGGAAGTTGAGTGCACACATTGACAACCGTTCTGTTAGATAGCTGCGTTTTGGATTTAGAAGCAGGTATTTCCCTGTGCTTACTGCTGTTTCTTCCATATGCCGGTAATGGGCTGAAAACGCCTGTTTTGGGACTCTGCAGAGAAAGTGTTTGCAGACTGCTGAATCCACACACGGGTTTAACTCTGGAAGTTGAGTGCACACATTGACAACCGTTCTGTTAGATAGCTGCGTTTTGGATTTAGAAGCAGATATTTACCTGTGCTTACTGCTGTTTCTTCCATATGCCGGTAATGGGCTGAAAACGCCTGGTTTGGGACTCTGCAGAGAAGATGTTTGCAGACTGCTGAATCCACACACGGGTTTAACTCTGGAAGTTGAGTGGACACATTGACAACCGTTCTGTTAGATAGCTGCGTTTTGGATTTAGAAGCAGATATTTCCCTGTGCTTACTGCTGTTTCTTCCATATGCCGGTAATGGGCTGAAAACGCCTGGTTTGGGACTCTGCAGAGAAAGTGTTTGCAGACTGCTGAATCCACACACGGGTTTAACTCTGGAAGTTGAGTGCACACATTGACAACCGTTCTGTTAGATAGCTGCGTTTTGGATTTAGAAGCAGATATTTCCCTGGGCTTACTGCTGTTTCTTCCATATGCCTGTAATGGGCTGAAAACGCCTGTTTTGGGACTCTGCAGAGAAAGTGTTTGCAGACTGCTGAATCCACACACGGGTTTAACTCTGGAAGTTGAGTGCACACATTGACAACCGTTCTGTTAGATAGCTGCGTTTTGGATTTAGAAGCAGATATTTCCCTGGGCTTACTGCTGTTTCTTCCATATGCCGGTAATGGGCTGAAAACGCCTGTTTTGGGACTCTGCAGAGAAAGTGTTTGCAGACTGCTGAATCCACACACGGGTTTAACTCTGGAAGTTGAGTGCACACATTGACAACCGTTCTGTTAGATAGCTGCGTTTTGGATTTAGAAGCAGATATTTCCCTGGGCTTACTGCTGTTTCTTCCATATGCCGGTAATGGGCTGAAAACGTCTGTTTTGGGACTCTGCAGAGAAAGTGTTTGCAGACTGCTGAATCCACACACGGGTTTAACTCTGGAAGTTGAGTGCACACATTGACAACCGTTCTGTTAGATAGCTGCGTTTTGGATTTAGAAGCAGATATTTCCCTGTGCTTACTGCTGTTTCTTCCGTATGCCGGTAATGGGCTGAAAACGCCTGTTTTGGGACTCTGCAGAGAAAGTGTTTGCAGACTGCTGAATCCACACACGGGTTTAACTCTAGAAGTTGAGTGCACACATTGACAACCGTTCTGTTAGATAGCTGCGTTTTGGATTTAGAAGCAGATATTTCCCTGGGCTTACTGCAGTTTCTTCCATATGCCCGTAATGGGCTGAAAACGCCTGTTTTGGGACTCTGCAGAGAAAGTGTTTGCAGACTGCTGAATCCACACACGGGTTTAACTCTGGAAGTTGAGTGCACACATTGACAACCGTTCTGTTAGATAGCTGCGTTTTGGATTTAGAAGCAGATATTTCCCTGTGCTTACTGCTGTTTCTTCCATATGCCGGTAATGGGCTGAAAACGCCTGGTTTGGGACTCTGCAGAGAAGATGTTTGCAGACTGCTGAATCCACACACGGGTTTAACTCTGGAAGTTGAGTGCACACATTGACAACCGTTCTGTTAGATAGCTGCGTTTTGGATTTAGAAGCAGATATTTCCCTGTGCTTACTGCTGTTTCTTCCGTATGCCGGTAATGGGCTGAAAACGCCTGTTTTGGGACTCTGCAGAGAAAGTGTTTGCAGACTGCTGAATCCACACACGGGTTTAACTCTGGAAGTTGAGTGCACACATTGACATCCGTTCTGTTAGATAGCTGCGTTTTGGATTTAGAAGCAGATATTTCCCTGTGCTTACTGCTGTTTCTTCCATATGCCGGTAATGGGCTGAAAACGCCTGTTTTGGGACTCTGCAGAGAAACTGTTTGCAGACTGCTGAATCCACACACGGGTTTAACTCTGGAAGTTGAGTGCACACATTGACAACCGTTCTGTTAGATAGCTGCGTTTTGGATTTAGAAGCAGATATTTCCCTGTGCTTACTGCTGTTTCTTCCATATGCCGGGAATGGGCTGAAAACGCCTGTTTTGGGACTCTGCAGAGAAAGTGTTTGCAGACTGCTGAATCCACACACGGGTTTAACTCTGGAAGTTGAGTGCACACATTGACAACCGTTCTGTTAGATAGCTGCGTTTTGGATTTAGAAGCAGATATTTCCCTGTGCTTACTGCTGTTTCTTCCATATGCCGGTAATGGGCTGAAAACGCCTGGTTTGGGACTCTGCAGAGAAGATGTTTGCAGACTGCTGAATCCACACACGGGTTTAACTCTGGAAGTTGAGTGGACACATTGACAACCGTTCTGTTAGATAGCTGCGTTTTGGATTTAGAAGCAGATATTTCCCTGTGCTTACTGCTGTTTCTTCCATATGCCGGTAATGGGCTGAAAACGCCTGGTTTGGGACTCTGCAGAGAAAGTGTTTGCAGACTGCTGAATCCACACACGGGTTTAACTCTGGAAGTTGAGTGCACACATTGACAACCGTTCTGTTAGATAGCTGCGTTTTGGATTTAGAAGCAGATATTTCCCTGGGCTTACTGCTGTTTCTTCCATATGCCGGTAATGGGCTGAAAACGCCTGTTTTGGGACTCTGCAGAGAAAGTGTTTGCAGACTGCTGAATCCACACACGGGTTTAACTCTGGAAGTTGAGTGCACACATTGACAACCGTTCTGTTAGATAGCTGCGTTTTGGATTTAGAAGCAGATATTTCCCTGGGCTTACTGCTGTTTCTTCCATATGCCGGTAATGGGCTGAAAACGCCTGTTTTGGGACTCTGCAGAGAAAGTGTTTGCAGACTGCTGAATCCACACACGGGTTTAACTCTGGAAGTTGAGTGCACACATTGACAACCGTTCTGTTAGATAGCTGCGTTTTGGATTTAGAAGCAGATATTTCCCTGTGCTTACTGCTGTTTCTTCCATATGCCGGTAATGGGCTGAAAACGCCTGTTTTGGGACTCTGCAGAGAAAGTGTTTGCAGACTGCTGAATCCACACACGGGTTTAACTCTGGAAGTTGAGTGGACACATTGACAACCGTTCTGTTAGATAGCTGCGTTTTGGATTTAGAAGCAGATATTTCCCTGTGCTTACTGCTGTTTCTTCCGTATGCCGGTAATGGGCTGAAAACGCCTGTTTTGGGACTCTGCAGAGAAAGTGTTTGCAGACTGCTGAATCCACACACGGGTTTAACTCTAGAAGTTGAGTGCACACATTGACAACCGTTCTGTTAGATAGCTGCGTTTTGGATTTAGAAGCAGATATTTCCCTGGGCTTACTGCAGTTTCTTCCATATGCCCGTAATGGGCTGAAAACGCCTGTTTTGGGACTCTGCAGAGAAAGTGTTTGCAGACTGCTGAATCCACACACGGGTTTAACTCTGGAAGTTGAGTGCACACATTGACAACCGTTCTGTTAGATAGCTGCGTTTTGGATTTAGAAGCAGATATTTCCCTGTGCTTACTGCTGTTTCTTCCATATGCCGGTAATGGGCTGAAAACGCCTGGTTTGGGACTCTGCAGAGAAGATGTTTGCAGACTGCTGAATCCACACACGGGTTTAACTCTGGAAGTTGAGTGCACACATTGACAACCGTTCTGTTAGATAGCTGCGTTTTGGATTTAGAAGCAGATATTTCCCTGTGCTTACTGCTGTTTCTTCCGTATGCCGGTAATGGGCTGAAAACGCCTGTTTTGGGACTCTGCAGAGAAAGTGTTTGCAGACTGCTGAATCCACACACGGGTTTAACTCTGGAAGTTGAGTGCACACATTGACATCCGTTCTGTTAGATAGCTGCGTTTTGGATTTAGAAGCAGATATTTCCCTGGGCTTACTGCTGTTTCTTCCATATGCCGGTAATGGGCTGAAAACGCCTGTTTTGGGACTCTGCAGAGAAACTGTTTGCAGACTGCTGAATCCACACACGGGTTTAACTCTGGAAGTTGAGTGCACACATTGACAACCGTTCTGTTAGATAGCTGCGTTTTGGATTTAGAAGCAGATATTTCCCTGTGCTTACTGCTGTTTCTTCCATATGCCGGGAATGGGCTGAAAACGCCTGTTTTGGGACTCTGCAGAGAAAGTGTTTGCAGACTGCTGAATCCACACACGGGTTTAACTCTGGAAGTTGAGTGCACACATTGACAACGGTTCTGTTAGATAGCTGCGTTTTGGATTTAGAAGCAGGTATTTCCCTGTGCTTACTGCTGTTTCTTCCGTATGCCGGTAATGGGCTGAAAACGCCTGTTTTGGGACTCTGCAGAGAAAGTGTTTGCAGACTGCTGAATCCACACACGGGTTTAACTCTGGAAGTTGAGTGCACACATTGACAACCGTTCTGTTAGATAGCTGCGTTTTGGATTTAGAAGCAGATATTTCCCTGTGCTTACTGCTGTTTCTTCCATATGCCGGTAATGGGCTGAAAACGCCTGGTTTGGGACTCTGCAGAGAAGATGTTTGCAGACTGCTGAATCCACACACGCGTTTAACTCTGGAAGTTGAGTGGACACATTGACAACCGTTCTGTTAGATAGCTGCGTTTTGGATTTAGAAGCAGATATTTCCCTGTGCTTACTGCTGTTTCTTCCATATGCCGGTAATGGGCTGAAAACGCCTGTTTTGGGACTATGCAGAGAAAGTGTTTGCAGACTGCTGAATCCACACACGGGTTTAACTCTGGAAGTTGAGTGCACACATTGACAACCGTTCTGTTAGATAGCTGCGTTTTGGATTTAGAAGCAGATATTTCCCTGTGCTTACTGCTGTTTCTTCCATATGCCGGTAATGGGCTGAAAACGCCTGTTTTGGGACTCTGCAGAGAAAGTGTTTGCAGACTGCTGAATCCACACACGGGTTTAACTCTGGAAGTTGAGTGCACACATTGACAACCGTTCTGTTAGATAGCTGCGTTTTGGATTTAGAAGCAGATATTTCCCTGGGCTTACTGCTGTTTCTTCCATATGCCAGTAATGGGCTGAAAACGCCTGGTTTGGGACCCTGCAGAGAAGATGTTTGCAGACTGCTGAATCCACACACGGGTTTAACTCTGGAAGTTGAGTGCACACATTGACAACCGTTCTGTTAGATAGCTGCGTTTTGGATTTAGAAGCAGATATTTCCCTGTGCTTACTGCTGTTTCTTCCATATGCCGGTAATGGGCTGAAAACGCCTGTTTTGGGACTCTGCAGAGAAAGTGTTTGCAGACTGCTGAATCCACACACGGGTTTAACTCTGGAAGTTGAGTGCACACATTGACAACCGTTCTGTTAGATAGCTGCGTTTTGGATTTAGAAGCAGATATTTCCCTGGGCTTACTGCTGTCTCTTCCATATGCCGGTAATGGGCTGAAAACGCCTGTTTTGGGACTCTGCAGAGAAAGTGTTTGCAGACTGCTGAATCCACACACGGGTTTAACTCTGGAAGTTGAGTGCACACATTGACAACCGTTCTGTTAGATAGCTGCGTTTTGGATTTAGAAGCAGATATTTCCCTGTGCTTACTGCTGTTTCTTCCGTATGCCGGTAATGGGCTGAAAACGCCTGCTTTGGCACTCTGCAGAGAAAGTGTTTGCAGACTGCTGAATCCACACACGGGTTTAACTCTGGAAGTTGAGTGCACACATTGACAACCGTTCTGTTAGATAGCTGCGTTTTGGATTTAGAAGCAGATATTTCCCTGTGCTTACTGCTGTTTCTTCCATATGCCGGTAATGGGCTGAAAACGCCTGTTTTGGGACTCTGCAGAGAAAGTGTTTGCAGACTGCTGAATCCACACACGGGTTTAACTCTGGAAGTTGAGTGCACACATTGACAACCGTTCTGTTAGATAGCTGCGTTTTGGATTTAGAAGCAGGTATTTCCCTGTGCTTACTGCTGTTTCTTCCATATGCCGGTAATGGGCTGAAAACGCCTGTTTTGGGACTCTGCAGAGAAAGTGTTTGCAGACTGCTGAATCCACACACGGGTTTAACTCTGGAAGTTGAGTGCACACATTGACAACCGTTCTGTTAGATAGCTGCGTTTTGGATTTAGAAGCAGATATTTCCCTGTGCTTACTGCTGTTTCTTCCATATGCCGGTAATGGGCTGAAAACGCCTGGTTTGGGACTCTGCAGAGAAGATGTTTGCAGACTGCTGAATCCACACACGGGTTTAACTCTGGAAGTTGAGTGGACACATTGACAACCGTTCTGTTAGATAGCTGCGTTTTGGATTTAGAAGCAGATATTTCCCTGTGCTTACTGCTGTTTCTTCCATATGCCGGTAATGGGCTGAAAACGCCTGGTTTGGGACTCTGCAGAGAAAGTGTTTGCAGACTGCTGAATCCACACACGGGTTTAACTCTGGAAGTTGAGTGCACACATTGACAACCGTTCTGTTAGATAGCTGCGTTTTGGATTTAGAAGCAGATATTTCCCTGGGCTTACTGCTGTTTCTTCCATATGCCGGTAATGGGCTGAAAACGCCTGTTTTGGGACTCTGCAGAGAAAGTGTTTGCAGACTGCTGAATCCACACACGGGTTTAATTCTGGAAGTTGAGTGCACACATTGACAACCGTTCTGTTAGATAGCTGCGTTTTGGATTTAGAAGCAGATATTTCCCTGGGCTTACTGCTGTTTCTTCCATATGCCGGTAACGGGCTGAAAACGCCTGGTTTGGGACCCTGCAGAGAAGATGTTTGCAGACTGCTGAATCCACACACGGGTTTAACTCTGGAAGTTGAGTGCACACATTGACAACCGTTCTGTTAGATAGCTGCGTTTTGGATTTAGAAGCAGATATTTCCCTGGGCTTACTGCTGTTTCTTCCATATGCCGGTAATGGGCTGAAAACGCCTGTTTTGGGACTCTGCAGAGAAAGTGTTTGCAGACTGCTGAATCCACACACGGGTTTAACTCTGGAAGTTGAGTGCACACATTGACAACCGTTCTGTTAGATAGCTGCGTTTTGGATTTAGAAGCAGATATTTCCCTGGGCTTACTGCTGTTTCTTCCATATGCCGGTAATGGGCTGAAAACGTCTGTTTTGGGACTCTGCAGAGAAAGTGTTTGCAGACTGCTGAATCCACACACGGGTTTAACTCTGGAAGTTGAGTGCACACATTGACAACCGTTCTGTTAGATAGCTGCGTTTTGGATTTAGAAGCAGATATTTCCCTGTGCTTACTGCTGTTTCTTCCGTATGCCGGTAATGGGCTGAAAACGCCTGCTTTGGCACTCTGCAGAGAAAGTGTTTGCAGACTGCTGAATCCACACACGGGTTTAACTCTGGAAGTTGAGTGCACACATTGACAACCGTTCTGTTAGATAGCTGCGTTTTGGATTTAGAAGCAGATATTTCCCTGTGCTTACTGCTGTTTCTTTCATATGCCGGTAATGGGCTGAAAACGCCTGTTTTGGGACTCTGCAGAGAAAGTGTTTGCAGACTGCTGAATCCACACACGGGTTTAACTCTGCAAGTTGAGTGCACACATTGACAACCGTTCTGTTAGATAGCTGCGTTTTGGATTTAGAAGCAGATATTTCCCTGTGCTTACTGCTGTTTCTTCCATATGCCGGTAATGGGCTGAAAACGCCTGTTTTGGGACTCTGAAGAGAAAGTGTTTGCAGACTGCTGAATCCACACACGGGTTTAACTCTGGAAGTTGAGTGCACACATTGACAACCGTTCTGTCAGATAGCTGCGTTTTGGATTTAGAAGCAGATATTTCCCTGTGCTTACTGCTGTTTCTTCCATATGCCGGTAATGGGCTGAAAACGCCTGTTTTGGGACTCTGCAGAGAAAGTGTTTGCAGACTGCTGAATCCACACACGGGTTTAACTCTGGAAGTTAAGTGCACACATTGACAACCGTTCTGTTAGATAGCTGCGTTTTGGATTTAGAAGCAGATATTTCCCTGTGCTTACTGCTGTTTCTTCCATATGCCGGTAATGGGCTGAAAACGCCTGGTTTGGGACTCTGCAGAGAAGATGTTTGCAGACTGCTGAATCCACACACGGGTTTAACTCTGGAAGTTGAGTGCACACATTGACAACCGTTCTGTTAGATAGCTGCGTTTTGGATTTAGAAGCAGATATTTCCCTGTGCTTACTGCTGTTTCTTCCATATGCCGGTAATGGGCTGAAAACGCCTGTTTTGGGACTCTGCAGAGAAAGTGTTTGCAGACTGCTGAATCCACACACGGGTTTAACTCTGGAAGTTGAGTGCACACATTGACAACCGTTCTGTTAGATAGCTGCGTTTTGGATTTAGAAGCAGATATTTCCCTGTGCTTACTGCTGTTTCTTCCATATGCCGGTAATGGGCTGAAAACGCCTGGTTTGGGACTCTGCAGAGAAAGTGTTTGCAGACTGCTGAATCCACACACGGGTTTAACTCTGGAAGTTGAGTGCACACATTGACAACCGTTCTGTTAGATAGCTGCGTTTTGGATTTAGAAGCAGATATTTCCCTGGGCTTACTGCTGTTTCTTCCATATGCCGGTAATGGGCTGAAAACGCCTGGTTTGGGACTCTGCAGAGAAGATGTTTGCAGACTGCTGAATCCACACACGGGTTTATCTCTGGAAGTTGAGTGCACACATTGACAACCGTTCTGTTAGATAGCTGCGTTTTGGATTTAGAAGCAGATATTTCCCTGTGCTTACTGCTGTTTCTTCCATATGCCGGTAATGGGCTGAAAACGCCTGTTTTGGGACTCTGCAGAGAAAGTGTTTGCAGACTGCTGAATCCACACACGGGTTTAACTCTGGAAGTTGAGTGCACACATTGACAACCGTTCTGTTAGATAGCTGCGTTTTGGATTTAGAAGCAGATATTTCCCTGTGCTTACTGCTGTTTCTTCCGTATGCCGGTAATGGGCTGAAAACGCCTGGTTTGGGACTCTGCAGAGAAGATGTTTGCAGACTGCTGAATCCACACACGGGTTTAACTCTGGAAGTTGAGTGCACACATTGACAACCGTTCTGTTAGATAGCTGCGTTTTGGATTTAGAAGCAGATATTTCCCTGTGCTTACTGCTGTTTCTTCCATATGCCGGTAATGGGCTGAAAACGCCTGTTTTGGGACTCTGCAGAGAAAGTGTTTGCAGACTGCTGAATCCACACACGGGTTTAACTCTGGAAGTTGAGTGCACACATTGACAACCGTTCTGTTAGATAGCTGCGTTTTGGATTTAGAAGCAGATATTTCCCTGTGCTTACTGCTGTTTCTTCCATATGCCGGTAATGGGCTGAAAACGCCTGGTTTGGGACTCTGCAGAGAAAGTGTTTGCAGACTGCTGAATCCACACACGGGTTTAACTCTGGAAGTTGAGTGCACACATTGACAACCGTTCTGTTAGATAGCTGCGTTTTGGATTTAGAAGCAGATATTTCCCTGGGCTTACTGCTGTTTCTTCCATATGCCGGTAATGGGCTGAAAACGCCTGGTTTGGGACTCTGCAGAGAAGATGTTTGCAGACTGCTGAATCCACACACGGGTTTATCTCTGGAAGTTGAGTGCACACATTGACAACCGTTCTGTTAGATAGCTGCGTTTTGGATTTAGAAGCAGATATTTCCCTGGGCTTACTGCTGTTTCTTCCATATGCCGGTAATGGGCTGAAAACGTCTGTTTTGGGACTCTGCAGAGAAAGTGTTTGCAGACTGCTGAATCCACACACGGGTTTAACTCTGGAAGTTGAGTGCACACATTGACAACCGTTCTGTTAGATAGCTGCGTTTTGGATTTAGAAGCAGATATTTCCCTGTGCTTACTGCTGTTTCTTCCGTATGCCGGTAATGGGCTGAAAACGCCTGCTTTGGCACTCTGCAGAGAAAGTGTTTGCAGACTGCTGAATCCACACACGGGTTTAACTCTGGAAGTTGAGTGCACACATTGACAACCGTTCTGTTAGATAGCTGCGTTTTGGATTTAGAAGCAGATATTTCCCTGTGCTTACTGCTGTTTCTTTCATATGCCGGTAATGGGCTGAAAACGCCTGTTTTGGGACTCTGCAGAGAAAGTGTTTGCAGACTGCTGAATCCACACACGGGTTTAACTCTGGAAGTTGAGTGCACACATTGACAACCGTTCTGTTAGATAGCTGCGTTTTGGATTTAGAAGCAGATATTTCCCTGTGCTTACTGCTGTTTCTTCCATATGCCGGTAATGGGCTGAAAACGCCTGTTTTGGGACTCTGAAGAGAAAGTGTTTGCAGACTGCTGAATCCACACACGGGTTTAACTCTGGAAGTTGAGTGCACACATTGACAACCGTTCTGTCAGATAGCTGCGTTTTGGATTTAGAAGCAGATATTTCCCTGTGCTTACTGCTGTTTCTTCCATATGCCGGTAATGGGCTGAAAACGCCTGTTTTGGGACTCTGCAGAGAAAGTGTTTGCAGACTGCTGAATCCACACACGGGTTTAACTCTGGAAGTTAAGTGCACACATTGACAACCGTTCTGTTAGATAGCTGCGTTTTGGATTTAGAAGCAGATATTTCCCTGTGCTTACTGCTGTTTCTTCCATATGCCGGTAATGGGCTGAAAACGCCTGGTTTGGGACTCTGCAGAGAAGATGTTTGCAGACTGCTGAATCCACACACGGGTTTAACTCTGGAAGTTGAGTGCACACATTGACAACCGTTCTGTTAGATAGCTGCGTTTTGGATTTAGAAGCAGATATTTCCCTGTGCTTACTGCTGTTTCTTCCATATGCCGGTAATGGGCTGAAAACGCCTGTTTTGGGACTCTGCAGAGAAAGTGTTTGCAGACTGCTGAATCCACACACGGGTTTAACTCTGGAAGTTGAGTGCACACATTGACAACCGTTCTGTTAGATAGCTGCGTTTTGGATTTAGAAGCAGATATTTCCCTGTGCTTACTGCTGTTTCTTCCATATGCCGGTAATGGGCTGAAAACGCCTGGTTTGGGACTCTGCAGAGAAAGTGTTTGCAGACTGCTGAATCCACACACGGGTTTAACTCTGGAAGTTGAGTGCACACATTGACAACCGTTCTGTTAGATAGCTGCGTTTTGGATTTAGAAGCAGATATTTCCCTGGGCTTACTGCTGTTTCTTCCATATGCCGGTAATGGGCTGAAAACGCCTGGTTTGGGACTCTGCAGAGAAGATGTTTGCAGACTGCTGAATCCACACACGGGTTTATCTCTGGAAGTTGAGTGCACACATTGACAACCGTTCTGTTAGATAGCTGCGTTTTGGATTTAGAAGCAGATATTTCCCTGTGCTTACTGCTGTTTCTTCCATATGCCGGTAATGGGCTGAAAACGCCTGTTTTGGGACTCTGCAGAGAAAGTGTTTGCAGACTGCTGAATCCACACACGGGTTTAACTCTGGAAGTTGAGTGCACACATTGACAACCGTTCTGTTAGATAGCTGCGTTTTGGATTTAGAAGCAGATATTTCCCTGTGCTTACTGCTGTTTCTTCCGTATGCCGGTAATGGGCTGAAAACGCCTGTTTTGGGACTCTGCAGAGAAAGTGTTTGCAGACTGCTGAATCCACACACGGGTTTAACTCTAGAAGTTGAGTGCAAACATTGACAACCGTTCTGTTAGATAGCTGCGTTTTGGATTTAGAAGCAGATATTTCCCTGTGCTTACTGCTGTTTCTTCCGTATGCCGGTAATGGGCTGAAAACGCCTGCTTTGGGACTCTGAAGAGAAAGTGTTTGCAGACTGCTGAATCCACACACGGGTTTAACTCTGGAAGTTGAGTGCACACATTGACAACCGTTCTGTCAGATAGCTGCGTTTTGGATTTAGAAGCAGATATTTCCCTGTGCTTACTGCTGTTTCTTCCATATGCCGGTAATGGGCTGAAAACGCCTGTTTTGGGACTCTGCAGAGAAAGTGTTTGCAGACTGCTGAATCCACACACGGGTTTAACTCTGGAAGTTGAGTGCACACATTGACAACCGTTCTGTTAGATAGCTGCGTTTTGGATTTAGAAGCAGATATTTCCCTGTGCTTACTGCTGTTTCTTCCATATGCCGGTAATGGGCTGAAAACGCCTGTTTTGGGACTCTGCAGAGAAAGTGTTTGCAGACTGCTGAATCCACACACGGGTTTAACTCTGGAAGTTGAGTGCACACATTGACAACCGTTCTGTTAGATAGCTGCGTTTTGGATTTAGAAGCAGATATTTCCCTGTGCTTACTGCTGTTTCTTCCATATGCCGGTAATGGGCTGAAAACGCCTGTTTTGGGACTCTGCAGAGAAAGTGTTTGCAGACTGCTGAATCCACACACGGGTTTAACTCTGGAAGTTGAGTGCACACATTGACAACCGTTCTGTTAGATAGCTGCGTTTTGGATTTAGAAGCAGATATTTCCCTGTGCTTACTGCTGTTTCTTCCATATGCCGGTAATGGGCTGAAAACGCCTGTTTTGGGACTCTGCAGAGAAAGTGTTTGCAGACTGCTGAATCCACACACGGGTTTAACTCTGGAAGTTGAGTGCACACATTGACAACCGTTCTGTTAGATAGCTGCGTTTTGGATTTAGAAGCAGATATTTCCCTGTGCTTACTGCTGTTTCTTCCATATGCCGGTAATGGGCTGAAAACGCCTGGTTTGGGACTCTGCAGAGAAGATGTTTGCAGACTGCTGAATCCACACACGGGTTTAACTCTGGAAGTTGAGTGCACACATTGACAACCGTTCTGTTAGATAGCTGCGTTTTGGATTTAGAAGCAGATATTTCCCTGTGCTTACTGCTGTTTCTTCCATATGCCGGTAATGGGCTGAAAACGCCTGGTTTGGGACTCTGCAGAGAAAGTGTTTGCAGACTGCTGAATCCACACACGGGTTTAACTCTGGAAGTTGAGTGCACACATTGACAACCGTTCTGTTAGATAGCTGCGTTTTGGATTTAGAAGCAGATATTTCCCTGGGCTTACTGCTGTTTCTTCCATATGCCGGTAATGGGCTGAAAACGCCTGGTTTGGGACTCTGCAGAGAAGATGTTTGCAGACTGCTGAATCCACACACGGGTTTAACTCTGGAAGTTGAGTGCACACATTGACAACCGTTCTGTTAGATAGCTGCGTTTTGGATTTAGAAGCAGATATTTCCCTGTGCTTACTGCTGTTTCTTCCATATGCCGGTAATGGGCTGAAAACGCCTGTTTTGGGACTCTGCAGAGAAAGTGTTTGCAGACTGCTGAATCCACACACGGGTTTAACTCTGGAAGTTGAGTGCACACATTGACAACCGTTCTGTTAGATAGCTGCGTTTTGGATTTAGAAGCAGATATTTCCCTGTGCTTACTGCTGTTTCTTCCATATGCCGGTAATGGGCTGAAAACGCCTGGTTTGGGACTCTGCAGAGAAGATGTTTGCAGACTGCTGAATCCACACACGGGTTTAACTCTGGAAGTTGAGTGCACACATTGACAACCGTTCTGTTAGATAGCTGCGTTTTGGATTTAGAAGCAGATATTTCCCTGTGCTTACTGCTGTTTCTTCCATATGCCGGTAATGGGCTGAAAACGCCTGTTTTGGGACTCTGCAGAGAAAGTGTTTGCAGACTGCTGAATCCACACACGGGTTTAACTCTGGAAGTTGAGTGCACACATTGACAACCGTTCTGTTAGATAGCTGCGTTTTGGATTTAGAAGCAGATATTTCCCTGTGCTTACTGCTGTTTCTTCCATATGCCGGTAATGGGCTGAAAACGCCTGGTTTGGGACTCTGCAGAGAAAGTGTTTGCAGACTGCTGAATCCACACACGGGTTTAACTCTGGAAGTTGAGTGCACACATTGACAACCGTTCTGTTAGATAGCTGCGTTTTGGATTTAGAAGCAGATATTTCCCTGGGCTTACTGCTGTTTCTTCCATATGCCGGTAATGGGCTGAAAACGCCTGGTTTGGGACTCTGCAGAGAAGATGTTTGCAGACTGCTGAATCCACACACGGGTTTAACTCTGGAAGTTGAGTGCACACATTGACAACCGTTCTGTTAGATAGCTGCGTTTTGGATTTAGAAGCAGATATTTCCCTGTGCTTACTGCTGTTTCTTCCATATGCCGGTAATGGGCTGAAAACGCCTGTTTTGGGACTCTGCAGAGAAAGTGTTTGCAGACTGCTGAATCCACACACGGGTTTAACTCTGGAAGTTGAGTGCACACATTGACAACCGTTCTGTTAGATAGCTGCGTTTTGGATTTAGAAGCAGATATTTCCCTGTGCTTACTGCTGTTTCTTCCGTATGCCGGTAATGGGCTGAAAACGCCTGTTTTGGGACTCTGCAGAGAAAGTGTTTGCAGACTGCTGAATCCACACACGGGTTTAACTCTAGAAGTTGAGTGCAAACATTGACAACCGTTCTGTTAGATAGCTGCGTTTTGGATTTAGAAGCAGATATTTCCCTGGGCTTACTGCTGTTTCTTCCATATGCCGGTAATGGGCTGAAAACGCCTGTTTTGGGACTCTGCAGAGAAAGTGTTTGCAGACTGCTGAATCCACACACGGGTTTAACTCTGGAAGTTGAGTGCACACATTGACAACCGTTCTGTTAGATAGCTGCGTTTTGGATTTAGAAGCAGATATTTCCCTGTGCTTACTGCTGTTTCTTCCATATGCCGGTAATGGGCTGAAAACGCCTGTTTTGGGACTCTGCAGAGAAAGTGTTTGCAGACTGCTGAATCCACACACGGGTTTAACTCTGGAAGTTGAGTGCACACATTGACAACCGTTCTGTTAGATAGCTGCGTTTTGGATTTAGAAGCAGATATTTCCCTGTGCTTACTGCTGTTTCTTCCATATGCCGGTAATGGGCTGAAAACGCCTGGTTTGGGACTCTGCAGAGAAGATGTTTGCAGACTGCTGAATCCACACACGGGTTTAACTCTGGAAGTTGAGTGCACACATTGACAACCGTTCTGTTAGATAGCTGCGTTTTGGATTTAGAAGCAGATATTTCCCTGTGCTTACTGCTGTTTCTTCCATATGCCGGTAATGGGCTGAAAACGCCTGTTTTGGGACTCTGCAGAGAAAGTGTTTGCAGACTGCTGAATCCACACACGGGTTTAACTCTGGAAGTTGAGTGCACACATTGACAACCGTTCTGTTAGATAGCTGCGTTTTGGATTTAGAAGCAGATATTTCCCTGTGCTTACTGCTGTTTCTTCCATATGCCGGTAATGGGCTGAAAACGCCTGGTTTGGGACTCTGCAGAGAAAGTGTTTGCAGACTGCTGAATCCACACACGGGTTTAACTCTGGAAGTTGAGTGCACACATTGACAACCGTTCTGTTAGATAGCTGCGTTTTGGATTTAGAAGCAGATATTTCCCTGGGCTTACTGCTGTTTCTTCCATATGCCGGTAATGGGCTGAAAACGCCTGGTTTGGGACTCTGCAGAGAAGATGTTTGCAGACTGCTGAATCCACACACGGGTTTAACTCTGGAAGTTGAGTGCACACATTGACAACCGTTCTGTTAGATAGCTGCGTTTTGGATTTAGAAGGAGATATTTCCCTGTGCTTACTGCTGTTTCTTCCATATGCCGGTAATGGGCTGAAAACGCCTGTTTTGGGACTCTGCAGAGAAAGTGTTTGCAGACTGCTGAATCCACACACGGGTTTAACTCTGGAAGTTGAGTGCACACGTTGACAACCGTTCTGTTAGATAGCTGCGTTTTGGATTTAGAAGCAGATATTTCCCTGGGCTTACTGCTGTTTCTTCCATATGCCGGTAATGGGCTGAAAACGCCTGGTTTGGGACTCTGCAGAGAAGATGTTTGCAGACTGCTGAATCCACACACGGGTTTAACTCTGGAAGTTGAGTGCACACATTGACAACCGTTCTGTTAGATAGCTGCGTTTTGGATTTAGAAGCAGATATTTCCCTGTGCTTACTGCTGTTTCTTCCATATGCCGGTAATGGGCTGAAAACGCCTGTTTTGGGACTCTGCAGAGAAAGTGTTTGCAGACTGCTGAATCCACACACGGGTTTAACTCTGGAAGTTGAGTGCACACATTGACAACCGTTCTGTTAGATAGCTGCGTTTTGGATTTAGAAGCAGATATTTCCCTGTGCTTACTGCTGTTTCTTCCGTATGCCGGTAATGGGCTGAAAACGCCTGTTTTGGGACTCTGCAGAGAAAGTGTTTGCAGACTGCTGAATCCACACACGGGTTTAACTCTAGAAGTTGAGTGCACACATTGACAACCGTTCTGTTAGATAGCTGCGTTTTGGATTTAGAAGCAGATATTTCCCTGGGCTTACTGCTGTTTCTTCCATATGCCGGTAATGGGCTGAAAACGCCTGTTTTGGGACTCTGCAGAGAAAGTGTTTGCAGACTGCTGAATCCACACACGGGTTTAACTCTGGAAGTTGAGTGCACACATTGACAACCGTTCTGTTAGATAGCTGCGTTTTGGATTTAGAAGCAGATATTTCCCTGTGCTTACTGCTGTTTCTTCCATATGCCGGTAATGGGCTGAAAACGCCTGGTTTGGGACTTTGCAGAGAAGATGTTTGCAGACTGCTGAATCCACACACGGGTTTAACTCTGGAAGTTGAGTGCACACATTGACAACCGTTCTGTTAGATAGCTGCGTTTTGGATTTAGAAGCAGATATTTCCCTGTGCTTACTGCTGTTTCTTCCATATGCCGGTAATGGGCTGAAAACGCCTGTTTTGGGACTCTGCAGAGAAAGTGTTTGCAGACTGCTGAATCCACACACGGGTTTAACTCTGGAAGTTGAGTGCACACATTGACATCCGTTCTGTTAGATAGCTGCGTTTTGGATTTAGAAGCAGATATTTCCCTGTGCTTACTGCTGTTTCTTCCATATGCCGGTAATGGGCTGAAAACGCCTGTTTTGGGACTCTGCAGAGAAACTGTTTGCAGACTGCTGAATCCACACACGGGTTTAACTCTGGAAGTTGAGTGAACACATTGACAACCGTTCTGTTAGATAGCTGCGTTTTGGATTTAGAAGCAGATATTTCCCTGTGCTTACTGCTGTTTCTTCCATATGCCGGTAATGGGCTGAAAACGCCTGTTTTGGGACTCTGCAGAGAAAGTGTTTGCAGACTGCTGAATCCACACACGGGTTTAACTCTGGAAGTTGAGTGCACACATTGACAACGGTTCTGTTAGATAGCTGCGTTTTGGATTTAGAAGCAGGTATTTCCCTGTGCTTACTGCTGTTTCTTCCGTATGCCGGTAATGGGCTGAAAACGCCTGTTTTGGGACTCTGCAGAGAAAGTGTTTGCAGACTGCTGAATCCACACACGGGTTTAACTCTGGAAGTTGAGTGCACACATTGACAACCGTTCTGTTAGATAGCTGCGTTTTGGATTTAGAAGCAGATATTTCCCTGTGCTTACTGCTGTTTCTTCCATATGCCGGTAATGGGCTGAAAACGCCTGGTTTGGGACTCTGCAGAGAAGATGTTTGCAGACTGCTGAATCCACACACGCGTTTAACTCTGGAAGTTGAGTGGACACATTGACAACCGTTCTGTTAGATAGCTGCGTTTTGGATTTAGAAGCAGATATTTCCCTGTGCTTACTGCTGTTTCTTCCATATGCCGGTAATGGGCTGAAAACGCCTGTTTTGGGACTCTGCAGAGAAAGTGTTTGCAGACTGCTGAATCCACACACGGGTTTAACTCTGGAAGTTGAGTGCACACATTGACAACCGTTCTGTTAGATAGCTGCGTTTTGGATTTAGAAGCAGATATTTCCCTGGGCTTACTGCTGTTTCTTCCATATGCCGGTAATGGGCTGAAAACGCCTGTTTTGGGACTCTGCAGAGAAAGTGTTTGCAGACTGCTGAGTCCACACACGGGTTTAACTCTGGAAGTTGAGTGCACACATTGACAACCGTTCTGTTAGATAGCTGCGTTTTGGATTTAGAAGCAGATATTTCCCTGGGCTTACTGCTGTTTCTTCCATATGCCGGTAATGGGCTGAAAACGCCTGGTTTGGGACCCTGCAGAGAAGATGTTTGCAGACTGCTGAATCCACACACGGGTTTAACTCTGGAAGTTGAGTGCACACATTGACAACCGTTCTGTTAGATAGCTGCGTTTTGGATTTAGAAGCAGATATTTCCCTGTGCTTACTGCTGTTTCTTCCATATGCCGGTAATGGGCTGAAAACGCCTGTTTTGGGACTCTGCAGAGAAAGTGTTTGCAGACTGCTGAATCCACACACGGGTTTAACTCTGGAAGTTGAGTGCACACATTGACAACCGTTCTGTTAGATAGCTGCGTTTTGGATTTAGAAGCAGATATTTCCCTGGGCTTACTGCTGTCTCTTCCATATGCCGGTAATGGGCTGAAAATGCCTGTTTTGGGACTCTGCAGAGAAAGTGTTTGCAGACTGCTGAATCCACACACGGGTTTAACTCTGGAAGTTGAGTGCACACATTGACAACCGTTCTGTTAGATAGCTGCGTTTTGGATTTAGAAGCAGATATTTCCCTGTGCTTACTGCTGTTTCTTCCGTATGCCGGTAATGGGCTGAAAACGCCTGCTTTGGCACTCTGCAGAGAAAGTGTTTGCAGACTGCTGAATCCACACACGGGTTTATCTCTGGAAGTTGAGTGCACACATTGACAACCGTTCTGTTAGATAGCTGCGTTTTGGATTTAGAAGCAGATATTTCCCTGTGCTTACTGCTGTTTCTTCCATATGCCGGTAATGGGCTGAAAACGCCTGTTTTGGGACTCTGCAGAGAAAGTGTTTGCAGACTGCTGAATCCACACACGGGTTTAACTCTGGAAGTTGAGTGCACACATTGACAACGGTTCTGTTAGATAGCTGCGTTTTGGATTTAGAAGCAGGTATTTCCCTGTGCTTACTGCTGTTTCTTCCATATGCCGGTAATGGGCTGAAAACGCCTGTTTTGGGACTCTGCAGAGAAAGTGTTTGCAGACTGCTGAATCCACACACGGGTTTAACTCTGGAAGTTGAGTGCACACATTGACAACCGTTCTGTTAGATAGCTGCGTTTTGGATTTAGAAGCAGATATTTCCCTGTGCTTACTGCTGTTTCTTCCATATGCCGGTAATGGGCTGAAAACGCCTGGTTTGGGACTCTGCAAAGAAGATGTTTGCAGACTGCTGAATCCACACACGGGTTTAACTCTGGAAGTTGAGTGGACACATTGACAACCGTTCTGTTAGATAGCTGCGTTTTGGATTTAGAAGCAGATATTTCCCTGTGCTTACTGCTGTTTCTTCCATATGCCGGTAATGGGCTGAAAACGCCTGTTTTGGGACTCTGCAGAGAAAGTGTTTGCAGACTGCTGAATCCACACACGGGTTTAACTCTGGAAGTTGAGTGCACACATTGACAACCGTTCTGTTAGATAGCTGCGTTTTGGATTTAGAAGCAGATATTTCCCTGGGCTTACTGCTGTTTCTTCCATATGCCGGTAATGGGCTGAAAACGCCTGTTTTGGGACTCTGCAGAGAAAGTGTTTGCAGACTGCTGAATCCACACACGGGTTTAACTCTGGAAGTTGAGTGCACACATTGACAACCGTTCTGTTAGATAGCTGCGTTTTGGATTTAGAAGCAGATATTTCCCTGGGCTTACTGCTGTTTCTTCCATATGCCGGTAATGGGCTGAAAACGCCTGGTTTGGGACCCTGCAGAGAAGATGTTTGCAGACTGCTGAATCCACACACGGGTTTAACTCTGGAAGTTGAGTGCACACATTGACAACCGTTCTGTTAGATAGCTGCGTTTTGGATTTAGAAGCAGATATTTCCCTGGGCTTACTGCTGTTTCTTCCATATGCCGGTAATGGGCTGAAAACGCCTGTTTTGGGACTCTGCAGAGAAAGTGTTTGCAGACTGCTGAATCCACACACGGGTTTAACTCTGGAAGTTGAGTGCACACATTGACAACCGTTCTGTTAGATAGCTGCGTTTTGGATTTAGAAGCAGATATTTCCCTGGGCTTACTGCTGTTTCTTCCATATGCCGGTAATGGGCTGAAAACGTCTGTTTTGGGACTCTGCAGAGAAAGTGTTTGCAGACTGCTGAATCCACACACGGGTTTAACTCTGGAAGTTGAGTGCACACATTGACAACCGTTCTGTTAGATAGCTGCGTTTTGGATTTAGAAGCAGATATTTCCCTGTGCTTACTGCTGTTTCTTCCGTATGCCGGTAATGGGCTGAAAACGCCTGCTTTGGCACTCTGCAGAGAAAGTGTTTGCAGACTGCTGAATCCACACACGGGTTTAACTCTGGAAGTTGAGTGCACACATTGACAACCGTTCTGTTAGATAGCTGCGTTTTGGATTTAGAAGCAGATATTTCCCTGTGCTTACTGCTGTTTCTTTCATATGCCGGTAATGGGCTGAAAACGCCTGTTTTGGGACTCTGCAGAGAAAGTGTTTGCAGACTGCTGAATCCACACACGGGTTTAACTCTGCAAGTTGAGTGCACACATTGACAACCGTTCTGTTAGATAGCTGCGTTTTGGATTTAGAAGCAGATATTTCCCTGTGCTTACTGCTGTTTCTTCCATATGCCGGTAATGGGCTGAAAACGCCTGTTTTGGGACTCTGAAGAGAAAGTGTTTGCAGACTGCTGAATCCACACACGGGTTTAACTCTGGAAGTTGAGTGCACACATTGACAACCGTTCTGTCAGATAGCTGCGTTTTGGATTTAGAAGCAGATATTTCCCTGTGCTTACTGCTGTTTCTTCCATATGCCGGTAATGGGCTGAAAACGCCTGTTTTGGGACTCTGCAGAGAAAGTGTTTGCAGACTGCTGAATCCACACACGGGTTTAACTCTGGAAGTTAAGTGCACACATTGACAACCGTTCTGTTAGATAGCTGCGTTTTGGATTTAGAAGCAGATATTTCCCTGGGCTTCCTGCTGTTTCTTCCATATGCCGGTAATGGGCTGAAAACGCCTGGTTTGGGACTCTGCAGAGAAGATGTTTGCAGACTGCTGAATCCACACACGGGTTTAACTCTGGAAGTTGAGTGCACACATTGACAACCGTTCTGTTAGATAGCTGCGTTTTGGATTTAGAAGCAGATATTTCCCTGTGCTTACTGCTGTTTCTTCCATATGCCGGTAATGGGCTGAAAACGCCTGGTTTGGGACTCTGCAGAGAAGATGTTTGCAGACTGCTGAATCCACACACGGGTTTAACTCTGGAAGTTGAGTGCACACATTGACAACCGTTCTGTTAGATAGCTGCGTTTTGGATTTAGAAGCAGATATTTCCCTGGGCTTACTGCTGTTTCTTCCATATGCCGGTAATGGGCTGAAAACGCCTGTTTTGGGACTCTGCAGAGAAAGTGTTTGCAGACTGCTGAATCCACACACGGGTTTAACTCTGCAAGTTGAGTGCACACATTGACAACCGTTCTGTTAGATAGCTGCGTTTTGGATTTAGAAGCAGATATTTCCCTGTGTTTACTGCTGTTTTTTCCATATGCCGGTAATGGGCTGAAATCGCCTCTTTTGGGACTCTGCAGACAATGTGTTTGCAGACTGCTGAATCCACACACGGGTTTAACTCTGGAAGTTGAGTACACACATTGACAACCGTTCTGTTAGATAGCTGCGTTTTGGATTTAGAAGCAGATATTTCCCTGGGCTTACTGCTGTTTCTTCCATATGCCGGTAATGGGCTGAAAACGCCTGGTTTGGGACTCTGCAGAGAAGATGTTTGCAGACTGCTGAATCCACACACGGGTTTAACTCTGGAAGTTGAGTGCACACATTGACAACCGTTCTGTTAGATAGCTGCGTTTTGGATTTAGAAGCAGATATTTCCCTGTGCTTACTGCTGTTTCTTCCATATGCCGGTAATGGGCTGAAAACCCCTGGTTTGGGACTCTGCAGAGAAGATGTTTGCAGACTGCTGAATCCACACACGGTTTTAACTCTGGAAGTTGAGTGCACACATTGACAACCGTTCTGTTAGATAGCTGCGTTTTGGATTTAGAAGCAGATATTTCCCTGTGCTGACTGCTGTTTCTTCCATATGCCGGTAATGGGCTGAAAACGCCTGTTTTGGGACTCTGCAGAGAAAGTGTTTGCAGACTGCTGAATCCACACACGGGTTTATCTCTGGAAGTTGAGTGCACACATTGACAACCGTTCTGTTAGATAGCTGCGTTTTGGATTTAGAAGCAGATATTTCCCTGGGCTTACTGCTGTTTCTTACATATGCCGGTAATGGGCTGAAAACGCCTGTTTTGGGACCCTGCAGAGAAGATGTTTGCAGACTGCTGAATCCACACACGGGTTTAACTCTGGAAGTTGAGTGCACACATTGACAACCGTTCTGTTAGATAGCTGCGTTTTGGATTTAGAAGCAGATATTTCCCTGTGCTTACTGCTGTTTTTTCCATATGCCGGTAATGGGCTGAAATCGCCTGTTTTGGGACTCTGCAGAGAAAGTGTTTGCAGACTGCTGAATCCACACACGGGTTTAACTCTGGAAGTTGAGTGCACACATTGACAACCGGTCTGTTAGATAGCTGCGTTTTGGATTTAGAAGCAGATATTTCCCTGGGCTTACTGCTGTTTCTTCCATATGCCGGGAATGGGCTGAAAACGCCTGGTTTGGGACTCTGCAGAGAAAGTGTTTGCAGACTGCTGAATCCACACACGGGTTTAACTCTGGAAGTTGAGTGCACACATTGACAACCGTTCTGTTAGATAGCTGCGTTTTGGATTTAGAAGCAGATATTTCCCTGGGCTTACTGCTGTTTCTTCCATATGCCGGTAATGGGCTGAAAACCCCTGGTTTGGGACTCTGCAGAGAAGATGTTTGCAGACTGCTGAATCCACACACGGGTTTAACTCTGGAAGTTGAGTGCACACATTGACAACCGTTCTGTTAGATAGCTGCGTTTTGGATTTAGAAGCAGATATTTCCCTGTGCTTACGGCTGTTTCTTCCATATGCCGGTAATGGGCTGAAAACGCCTGTTTTGGGACTCTGCAGAGAAAGTGTTTGCAGACTGCTGAATCCACACACGGGTTTAACTCTGGAAGTTGAGTGCACACATTGACAACCGTTCTGTTAGATAGCTGCGTTTTGGATGTAGAAGCAGATATTTCCCTGTGCTTACTGCTGTTTTTTCCATATGCCGGTAATGGGCTGAAATCGCCTGTTTTGGGACTCTGCAGAGAAAGTGTTTGCAGACTGCTGAATCCACACACGGGTTTAACACTGGAAGTTGAGTGCACACATTGACAACCGGTCTGTTAGATAGCTGCGTTTTGGATTTAGAAGCAGATATTTCCCTGGGCTTACTGCTGTTTCTTCCATATGCCGGGAATGGGCTGAAAACGCCTGGTTTGGGACTCTGCAGAGAAAGTGTTTGCAGACTGCTGAATCCACACACGGGTTTAACTCTGGAAGTTGAGTGCACACATTGACAACCGTTCTGTTAGATAGCTGCGTTTTGGATTTAGAAGCAGATATTTCCCTGGGCTTACTGCTGTTTCTTCCATAAGCCGGTAATGGGCTGAAAACGCCTGGTTTGGGACCCTGCAGAGAAGATGTTTGCAGACTGCTGAATCCACACACGGGTTAAACTCTGGAAGTTGAGTGCACACATTGACAACCGTTCTGTTAGATAGCTGCGTTTTGGATTTAGAAGCAGATATTTCCCTTTGCTTACTGCAGTTTCTTCCATATGCCGGTAATGGGCTGAAAACGCCTGTTTTGGGACTCTGCAGAGAAAGTGTTTGCAGACTGCTGAATCCACACACGGGTTTAACTCTGGAAGTTGAGTGCACACATTGACAATCGTTGTGTTAGATAGCTGCGTTTTGGATTTAGAAGCAGATATTTCCCTGTGCTTACTGCTGTTTCTTCCATATGCCGGTAATGGGCTGAAAACGCCTGGTTTGGGACTCTGCAGAGAAGATGTTTGCAGACTGCTGAATCCACACACGGGTTTAACTCTGGAAGTTGAGTGCACACATTGACAACCGTTCTGTTAGATAGCTGCGTTTTGGATTTAGAAGCAGATATTTCCCTGTGCTTACTGCTGTTTCTTCCATATGCCGGTAATGGGCTGAAAACGCCTGTTTTGGGACTCTGCCGAGAAAGTGTTTGCAGACTGCTGAATCCACACACGGGTTTAACTCTGGAAGTTGAGTGCACACATTGACAACCGTTCTGTTAGATAGCTGCGTTTTGGATTTAGAAGCAGATATTTCCCTGTGCTTACTGCTGTTTCTTCCGTATGCCGGTAATGGGCTGAAAACGCCTGTTTTGGGACTCTGCAGAGAAAGTGTTTGCAGACTGCTGAATCCACACACGGGTTTAACTCTAGAAGTTGAGTGCACACATTGACAACCGTTCTGTTAGATAGCTGCGTTTTGGATTTAGAAGCAGATATTTCCCTGGGCTTACTGCTGTTTCTTCCATATGCCGGTAATGGGCTGAAAACGCCTGTTTTGGGACTCTGCAGAGAAAGTGTTTGCAGACTGCTGAATCCACACACGGGTTTAACTCTGGAAGTTGAGTGCACACATTGACAACCGTTCTGTTAGATAGCTGCGTTTTGGATTTAGAAGCAGATATTTCCCTGTGCTTACTGCTGTTTCTTCCATATGCCGGTAATGGGCTGAAAACGCCTGGTTTGGGACTCTGCAGAGAAGATGTTTGCAGACTGCTGAATCCACACACGGGTTTAACTCTGGAAGTTGAGTGCACACATTGACAACCGTTCTGTTAGATAGCTGCGTTTTGGATTTAGAAGCAGATATTTCCCTGTGCTTACTGCTGTTTCTTCCATATGCCGGTAATGGGCTGAAAACGCCTGTTTTGGGACTCTGCAGAGAAAGTGTTTGCAGACTGCTGAATCCACACACGGGTTTAACTCTGGAAGTTGAGTGCACACATTGACAACCGTTCTGTTAGATAGCTGCGTTTTGGATTTAGAAGCAGATATTTCCCTGTGCTTACTGCTGTTTCTTCCATATGCCGGTAATGGGCTGAAAACGCCTGTTTTGGGACTCTGCAGAGAAAGTGTTTGCAGACTGCTGAATCCACACACGGGTTTAACTCTGGAAGTTGAGTGCACACATTGACAACCGTTCTGTTAGATAGCTGCGTTTTGGATTTAGAAGCAGATATTTCCCTGTGCTTACTGCTGTTTCTTCCGTATGCCGGTAATGGGCTGAAAACGCCTGTTTTGGGACTCTGCAGAGAAAGTGTTTGCAGACTGCTGAATCCACACACGGGTTTAACTCTAGAAGTTGAGTGCACACATTGACAACCGTTCTGTTAGATAGCTGCGTTTTGGATTTAGAAGCAGATATTTCCCTGGGCTTACTGCTGTTTCTTCCATATGCCGGTAATGGGCTGAAAACGCCTGTTTTGGGACTCTGCAGAGAAAGTGTTTGCAGACTGCTGAATCCACACACGGGTTTAACTCTGGAAGTTGAGTGCACACATTGACAACCGTTCTGTTAGATAGCTGCGTTTTGGATTTAGAAGCAGATATTTCCCTGGGCTTACTGCTGTTTCTTCCATATGCCGGTAATGGGCTGAAAACCCCTGGTTTGGGACTCTGCAGAGAAGATGTTTGCAGACTGCTGAATCCACACACGGGTTTAACTCTGGAAGTTGAGTGCACACATTGACAACCGTTCTGTTAGATAGCTGCGTTTTGGATTTAGAAGCAGATATTTCCCTGTGCTTACGGCTGTTTCTTCCATATGCCGGTAATGGGCTGAAAACGCCTGTTTTGGGACTCTGCAGAGAAAGTGTTTGCAGACTGCTGAATCCACACACGGGTGTAACTCTGGAAGTTGAGTGCACACATTGACAACCGTTCTGTTAGATAGCTGCGTTTTGGATTTAGAAGCAGATATTTCCCTGTGCTTACTGCTGTTTTTTCCATATGCCGGTAATGGGCTGAAATCGCCTGTTTTGGGACTCTGCAGAGAAAGTGTTTGCAGACTGCTGAATCCACACACGGGTTTAACACTGGAAGTTGAGTGCACACATTGACAACCGGTCTGTTAGATAGCTGCGTTTTGGATTTAGAAGCAGATATTTCCCTGGGCTTACTGCTGTTTCTTCCATATGCCGGGAATGGGCTGAAAACGCCTGGTTTGGGACTCTGCAGAGAAAGTGTTTGCAGACTGCTGAATCCACACACGGGTTTAACTCTGGAAGTTGAGTGCACACATTGACAACCGTTCTGTTAGATAGCTGCGTTTTGGATTTAGAAGCAGATATTTCCCTGGGCTTACTGCTGTTTCTTCCATATGCCGGTAATGGGCTGAAATCCCCTGGTTTGGGACTCTGCAGAGAAGATGTTTGCAGACTGCTGAATCCACACACGGGTTTAACTCTGGAAGTTGAGTGCACACATTGACAACCGTTCTGTTAGATAGCTGCGTTTTGGATTTAGAAGCAGATATTTCCCTGTGCTTACGGCTGTTTCTTCCATATGCCGGTAATGGGCTGAAAACGCCTGTTTTGGGACTCTGCAGAGAAAGTGTTTGCAGACTGCTGAATCCACACACGGGTTTAACTCTGGAAGTTGAGTGCACACATTGACAACCGTTCTGTTAGATAGCTGCGTTTTGGATGTAGAAGCAGATATTTCACTGTGCTTACTGCTGTTTTTTCCATATGCCGGTAATGGGCTGAAATCGCCTGTTTTGGGACTCTGCAGAGAAAGTGTTTGCAGACTGCTGAATCCACACACGGGTTTAACTCTGGAAGTTGAGTGCACACATTGACAACCGGTCTGTTAGATAGCTGCGTTTTGGATTTAGAAGCAGATATTTCCCTGGGCTTACTGCTGTTTCTTCCATATGCCGGGAAGGGGCTGAAAACGCCTGGTTTGGGACTCTGCAGAGAAAGTGTTTGCAGACTGCTGAATCCACACACGGGTTTAACTCTGGAAGTTGAGTGCACACATTGACAACCGTTCTGTTAGATAGCTGCGTTTTGGATTTAGAAGCAGATATTTCCCTGGGCTTACTGCTGTTTCTTCCATATGCCGGTAATGGGCTGAAAACGCCTGGTTTGGGACTCTGCAGAGAAAGTGTTTGCAGACTGCTGAATCCACACACGGGTTTAACTCTGGAAGTTGAGTGCACACATTGACAACCGTTCTGTTAGATAGCTGCGTTTTGGATTTAGAAGCAGATATTTCCCTGGGCTTACTGCTGTTTCTTCCATATGCCGGTAATGGGCTGAAAACGCCTGGTTTGGGACTCTGCAGAGAAGATGTTTGCAGACTGCTGAATCCACACACGGGTTTAACTCTGGAAGTTGAGTGCACACATTGACAACCGTTCTGTTAGATAGCTGCGTTTTGGATTTAGAAGCAGATATTTCCCTGTGCTTACTGCTGTTTCTTCCATATGCCGGTAATGGGCTGAAAACGCCTGTTTTGGGACTCTGCAGAGAAAGTGTTTGCAGACTGCTGAATCCACACACGGGTTTAACTCTGGAAGTTGAGTGCACACATTGACAACCGTTCTGTTAGATAGCTGCGTTTTGGATTTAGAAGCAGATATTTCCCTGTGCTTACTGCTGTTTCTTCCATATGCCGGTAATGGGCTGAAAACGCCTGGTTTGGGACTCTGCAGAGAAGATGTTTGCAGACTGCTGAATCCACACACGGGTTTAACTCTGGAAGTTGAGTGCACACATTGACAACCGTTCTGTTAGATAGCTGCGTTTTGGATTTAGAAGCAGATATTTCCCTGTGCTTACTGCTGTTTCTTCCATATGCCGGTAATGGGCTGAAAACGCCTGTTTTGGGACTCTGCAGAGAAAGTGTTTGCAGACTGCTGAATCCACACACGGGTTTAACTCTGGAAGTTGAGTGCACACATTGACAACCGTTCTGTTAGATAGCTGCGTTTTGGATTTAGAAGCAGATATTTCCCTGTGCTTACTGCTGTTTCTTCCATATGCCGGTAATGGGCTGAAAACGCCTGGTTTGGGACTCTGCAGAGAAAGTGTTTGCAGACTGCTGAATCCACACACGGGTTTAACTCTGGAAGTTGAGTGCACACATTGACAACCGTTCTGTTAGATAGCTGCGTTTTGGATTTAGAAGCAGATATTTCCCTGGGCTTACTGCTGTTTCTTCCATATGCCGGTAATGGGCTGAAAACGCCTGGTTTGGGACTCTGCAGAGAAGATGTTTGCAGACTGCTGAATCCACACACGGGTTTAACTCTGGAAGTTGAGTGCACACATTGACAACCGTTCTGTTAGATAGCTGCGTTTTGGATTTAGAAGCAGATATTTCCCTGTGCTTACTGCTGTTTCTTCCATATGCCGGTAATGGGCTGAAAACGCCTGTTTTGGGACTCTGCAGAGAAAGTGTTTGCAGACTGCTGAATCCACACACGGGTTTAACTCTGGAAGTTGAGTGCACACATTGACAACCGTTCTGTTAGATAGCTGCGTTTTGGATTTAGAAGCAGATATTTCCCTGTGCTTACTGCTGTTTCTTCCGTATGCCGGTAATGGGCTGAAAACGCCTGTTTTGGGACTCTGCAGAGAAAGTGTTTGCAGACTGCTGAATCCACACACGGGTTTAACTCTAGAAGTTGAGTGCAAACATTGACAACCGTTCTGTTAGATAGCTGCGTTTTGGATTTAGAAGCAGATATTTCCCTGGGCTTACTGCTGTTTCTTCCATATGCCGGTAATGGGCTGAAAACGCCTGTTTTGGGACTCTGCAGAGAAAGTGTTTGCAGACTGCTGAATCCACACACGGGTTTAACTCTGGAAGTTGAGTGCACACATTGACAACCGTTCTGTTAGATAGCTGCGTTTTGGATTTAGAAGCAGATATTTCCCTGTGCTTACTGCTGTTTCTTCCATATGCCGGTAATGGGCTGAAAACGCCTGTTTTGGGACTCTGCAGAGAAAGTGTTTGCAGACTGCTGAATCCACACACGGGTTTAACTCTGGAAGTTGAGTGCACACATTGACAACCGTTCTGTTAGATAGCTGCGTTTTGGATTTAGAAGCAGATATTTCCCTGTGCTTACTGCTGTTTCTTCCATATGCCGGTAATGGGCTGAAAACGCCTGGTTTGGAACTCTGCAGAGAAGATGTTTGCAGACTGCTGAATCCACACACGGGTTTAACTCTGGAAGTTGAGTGCACACATTGACAACCGTTCTGTTAGATAGCTGCGTTTTGGATTTAGAAGCAGATATTTCCCTGTGCTTACTGCTGTTTCTTCCATATGCCGGTAATGGGCTGAAAACGCCTGTTTTGGGACTCTGCAGAGAAAGTGTTTGCAGACTGCTGAATCCACACACGGGTTTAACTCTGGAAGTTGAGTGCACACATTGACAACCGTTCTGTTAGATAGCTGCGTTTTGGATTTAGAAGCAGATATTTCCCTGTGCTTACTGCTGTTTCTTCCATATGCCGGTAATGGGCTGAAAACGCCTGGTTTGGGACTCTGCAGAGAAAGTGTTTGCAGACTGCTGAATCCACACACGGGTTTAACTCTGGAAGTTGAGTGCACACATTGACAACCGTTCTGTTAGATAGCTGCGTTTTGGATTTAGAAGCAGATATTTCCCTGGGCTTACTGCTGTTTCTTCCATATGCCGGTAATGGGCTGAAAACGCCTGGTTTGGGACTCTGCAGAGAAGATGTTTGCAGACTGCTGAATCCACACACGGGTTTAACTCTGGAAGTTGAGTGCACACATTGACAACCGTTCTGTTAGATAGCTGCGTTTTGGATTTAGAAGGAGATATTTCCCTGTGCTTACTGCTGTTTCTTCCATATGCCGGTAATGGGCTGAAAACGCCTGTTTTGGGACTCTGCAGAGAAAGTGTTTGCAGACTGCTGAATCCACACACGGGTTTAACTCTGGAAGTTGAGTGCACACGTTGACAACCGTTCTGTTAGATAGCTGCGTTTTGGATTTAGAAGCAGATATTTCCCTGGGCTTACTGCTGTTTCTTCCATATGCCGGTAATGGGCTGAAAACGCCTGGTTTGGGACTCTGCAGAGAAGATGTTTGCAGACTGCTGAATCCACACACGGGTTTAACTCTGGAAGTTGAGTGCACACATTGACAACCGTTCTGTTAGATAGCTGCGTTTTGGATTTAGAAGCAGATATTTCCCTGTGCTTACTGCTGTTTCTTCCATATGCCGGTAATGGGCTGAAAACGCCTGTTTTGGGACTCTGCAGAGAAAGTGTTTGCAGACTGCTGAATCCACACACGGGTTTAACTCTGGAAGTTGAGTGCACACATTGACAACCGTTCTGTTAGATAGCTGCGTTTTGGATTTAGAAGCAGATATTTCCCTGTGCTTACTGCTGTTTCTTCCGTATGCCGGTAATGGGCTGAAAACGCCTGTTTTGGGACTCTGCAGAGAAAGTGTTTGCAGACTGCTGAATCCACACACGGGTTTAACTCTAGAAGTTGAGTGCACACATTGACAACCGTTCTGTTAGATAGCTGCGTTTTGGATTTAGAAGTAGATATTTCCCTGGGCTTACTGCTGTTTCTTCCATATGCCGGTAATGGGCTGAAAACGCCTGTTTTGGGACTCTGCAGAGAAAGTGTTTGCAGACTGCTGAATCCACACACGGGTTTAACTCTGGAAGTTGAGTGCACACATTAACAACCGTTCTGTTAGATAGCTGCGTTTTGGATTTAGAAGCAGATATTTCCCTGTGCTTACTGCTGTTTCTTCCATATGCCGGTAATGGGCTGAAAACGCCTGGTTTGGGACTTTGCAGAGAAGATGTTTGCAGACTGCTGAATCCACACACGGGTTTAACTCTGGAAGTTGAGTGCACACATTGACAACCGTTCTGTTAGATAGCTGCGTTTTGGATTTAGAAGCAGATATTTCCCTGTGCTTACTGCTGTTTCTTCCATATGCCGGTAATGGGCTGAAAACGCCTGTTTTGGGACTCTGCAGAGAAAGTGTTTGCAGACTGCTGAATCCACACACGGGTTTAACTCTGGAAGTTGAGTGCACACATTGACATCCGTTCTGTTAGATAGCTGCGTTTTGGATTTAGAAGCAGATATTTCCCTGTTCTTACTGCTGTTTCTTCCATATGCCGGTAATGGGCTGAAAACGCCTGTTTTGGGACTCTGCAGAGAAACTGTTTGCAGACTGCTGAATCCACACACGGGTTTAACTCTGGAAGTTGAGTGAACACATTGACAACCGTTCTGTTAGATAGCTGCGTTTTGGATTTAGAAGCAGATATTTCCCTGTGCTTACTGCTGTTTCTTCCATATGCCGGTAATGGGCTGAAAACGCCTGTTTTGGGACTCTGCAGAGAAAGTGTTTGCAGACTGCTGAATCCACACACGGGTTTAACTCTGGAAGTTGAGTGCACACATTGACAACGGTTCTGTTAGATAGCTGCGTTTTGGATTTAGAAGCAGGTATTTCCCTGTGCTTACTGCTGTTTCTTCCGTATGCCGGTAATGGGCTGAAAACGCCTGTTTTGGGACTCTGCAGAGAAAGTGTTTGCAGACTGCTGAATCCACACACGGGTTTAACTCTGGAAGTTGAGTGCACACATTGACAACCGTTCTGTTAGATAGCTGCGTTTTGGATTTAGAAGCAGATATTTCCCTGTGCTTACTGCTGTTTCTTCCATATGCCGGTAATGGGCTGAAAACGCCTGGTTTGGGACTCTGCAGAGAAGATGTTTGCAGACTGCTGAATCCACACACGCGTTTAACTCTGGAAGTTGAGTGGACACATTGACAACCGTTCTGTTAGATAGCTGCGTTTTGGATTTAGAAGCAGATATTTCCCTGTGCTTACTGCTGTTTCTTCCATATGCCGGTAATGGGCTGAAAACGCCTGTTTTGGGACTCTGCAGAGAAAGTGTTTGCAGACTGCTGAATCCACACACGGGTTTAACTCTGGAAGTTGAGTGCACACATTGACAACCGTTCTGTTAGATAGCTGCGTTTTGGATTTAGAAGCAGATATTTCCCTGGGCTTACTGCTGTTTCTTCCATATGCCGGTAATGGGCTGAAAACGCCTGTTTTGGGACTCTGCAGAGAAAGTGTTTGCAGACTGCTGAATCCACACACGGGTTTAACTCTGGAAGTTGAGTGCACACATTGACAACCGTTCTGTTAGATAGCTGCGTTTTGGATTTAGAAGCAGATATTTCCCTGGGCTTACTGCTGTTTCTTCCATATGCCGGTAATGGGCTGAAAACGCCTGGTTTGGGACCCTGCAGAGAAGATGTTTGCAGACTGCTGAATCCACACACGGGTTTAACTCTGGAAGTTGAGTGCACACATTGACAACCGTTCTGTTAGATAGCTGCGTTTTGGATTTAGAAGCAGATATTTCCCTGTGCTTACTGCTGTTTCTTCCATATGCCGGTAATGGGCTGAAAACGCCTGTTTTGGGACTCTGCAGAGAAAGTGTTTGCAGACTGCTGAATCCACACACGGGTTTAACTCTGGAAGTTGAGTGCACACATTGACAACCGTTCTGTTAGATAGCTGCGTTTTGGATTTAGAAGCAGATATTTCCCTGGGCTTACTGCTGTTTCTTCCATATGCCGGTAATGGGCTGAAAATGCCTGTTTTGGGACTCTGCAGAGAAAGTGTTTGCAGACTGCTGAATCCACACACGGGTTTAACTCTGGAAGTTGAGTGCACACATTGACAACCGTTCTGTTAGATAGCTGCGTTTTGGATTTAGAAGCAGATATTTCCCTGTGCTTACTGCTGTTTCTTCCGTATGCCGGTAATGGGCTGAAAACGCCTGCTTTGGCACTCTGCAGAGAAAGTGTTTGCAGACTGCTGAATCCACACACGGGTTTAACTCTGGAAGTTGAGTGCACACATTGACAACCGTTCTGTTAGATAGCTGCGTTTTGGATTTAGAAGCAGATATTTCCCTGTGCTTACTGCTGTTTCTTCCATATGCCGGTAATGGGCTGAAAACGCCTGTTTTGGGACTCTGCAGAGAAAGTGTTTGCAGACTGCTGAATCCACACACGGGTTTAACTCTGGAAGTTGAGTGCACACATTGACAACGGTTCTGTTAGATAGCTGCGTTTTGGATTTAGAAGCAGGTATTTCCCTGTGCTTACTGCTGTTTCTTCCATATGCCGGTAATGGGCTGAAAACGCCTGTTTTGGGACTCTGCAGAGAAAGTGTTTGCAGACTGCTGAATCCACACACGGGTTTAACTCTGGAAGTTGAGTGCACACATTGACAACCGTTCTGTTAGATAGCTGCGTTTTGGATTTAGAAGCAGATATTTCCCTGTGCTTACTGCTGTTTCTTCCATATGCCGGTAATGGGCTGAAAACGCCTGGTTTGGGACTCTGCAAAGAAGATGTTTGCAGGCTGCTGAATCCACACACGGGTTTAACTCTGGAAGTTGAGTGGACACATTGACAACCGTTCTGTTAGATAGCTGCGTTTTGGATTTAGAAGCAGATATTTCCCTGTGCTTGCTGCTGTTTCTTCCATATGCCGGTAATGGGCTGAAAACGCCTGTTTTGGGACTCTGCAGAGAAAGTGTTTGCAGACTGCTGAATCCACACACGGGTTTAACTCTGGAAGTTGAGTGCACACATTGACAACCGTTCTGTTAGATAGCTGCGTTTTGGATTTAGAAGCAGATATTTCCCTGGGCTTACTGCTGTTTCTTCCATATGCCGGTAATGGGCTGAAAACGCCTGTTTTGGGACTCTGCAGAGAAAGTGTTTGCAGACTGCTGAATCCACACACGGGTTTAACTCTGGAAGTTGAGTGCACACATTGACAACCGTTCTGTTAGATAGCTGCGTTTTGGATTTAGAAGCAGATATTTCCCTGGGCTTACTGCTGTTTCTTCCATATGCCGGTAATGGGCTGAAAACGCCTGTTTTGGGACTCTGCAGAGAAAGTGTTTGCAGACTGCTGAATCCACACACGGGTTTAACTCTGGAAGTTGAGTGCACACATTGACAACCGTTCTGTTAGATAGCTGCGTTTTGGATTTAGAAGCAGATATTTCCCTGGGCTTACTGCTGTTTCTTCCATATGCCGGTAATGGGCTGAAAACGTCTGTTTTGGGACTCTGCAGAGAAAGTGTTTGCAGACTGCTGAATCCACACACGGGTTTAACTCTGGAAGTTGAGTGCACACATTGACAACCGTTCTGTTAGATAGCTGCGTTTTGGATTTAGAAGCAGATATTTCCCTGTGCTTACTGCTGTTTCTTCCGTATGCCGGTAATGGGCTGAAAACGCCTGCTTTGGCACTCTGCAGAGAAAGTGTTTGCAGACTGCTGAATCCACACACGGGTTTAACTCTGGAAGTTGAGTGCACACATTGACAACCGTTCTGTTAGATAGCTGCGTTTTGGATTTAGAAGCAGATATTTCCCTGTGCTTACTGCTGTTTCTTTCATATGCCGGTAATGGGCTGAAAACGCCTGTTTTGGGACTCTGCAGAGAAAGTGTTTGCAGACTGCTGAATCCACACACGGGTTTAACTCTGCAAGTTGAGTGCACACATTGACAACCGTTCTGTTAGATAGCTGCGTTTTGGATTTAGAAGCAGATATTTCCCTGTGCTTACTGCTGTTTCTTCCATATGCCGGTAATGGGCTGAAAACGCCTGTTTTGGGACTCTGAAGAGAAAGTGTTTGCAGACTGCTGAATCCACACACGGGTTTAACTCTGGAAGTTGAGTGCACACATTGACAACCGTTCTGTCAGATAGCTGCGTTTTGGATTTAGAAGCAGATATTTCCCTGTGCTTACTGCTGTTTCTTCCATATGCCGGTAATGGGCTGAAAACGCCTGTTTTGGGACTCTGCAGAGAAAGTGTTTGCAGACTGCTGAATCCACACACGGGTTTAACTCTGGAAGTTAAGTGCACACATTGACAACCGTTCTGTTAGATAGCTGCGTTTTGGATTTAGAAGCAGATATTTCCCTGGGCTTCCTGCTGTTTCTTCCATATGCCGGTAATGGGCTGAAAACGCCTGGTTTGGGACTCTGCAGAGAAGATGTTTGCAGACTGCTGAATCCACACACGGGTTTAACTCTGGAAGTTGAGTGCACACATTGACAACCGTTCTGTTAGATAGCTGTGTTTTGGATTTAGAAGCAGATATTTCCCTGTGCTTACTGCTGTTTCTTCCATATGCCGGTAATGGGCTGAAAACGCCTGGTTTGGGACTCTGCAGAGAAGATGTTTGCAGACTGCTGAATCCACACACGGGTTTAACTCTGGAAGTTGAGTGCACACATTGACAACCGTTCTGTTAGATAGCTGCGTTTTGGATTTAGAAGCAGATATTTCCCTGGGCTTACTGCTGTTTCTTCCATATGCCGGTAATGGGCTGAAAACGCCTGTTTTGGGACTCTGCAGAGAAAGTGTTTGCAGACTGCTGAATCCACACACGGGTTTAACTCTGCAAGTTGAGTGCACACATTGACAACCGTTCTGTTAGATAGCTGCGTTTTGGATTTAGAAGCAGATATTTCCCTGTGTTTACTGCTGTTTTTTCCATATGCCGGTAATGGGCTGAAATCGCCTCTTTTGGGACTCTGCAGACAATGTGTTTGCAGACTGCTGAATCCACACACGGGTTTAACTCTGGAAGTTGAGTACACACATTGACAACCGTTCTGTTAGATAGCTGCGTTTTGGATTTAGAAGCAGATATTTCCCTGGGCTTACTGCTGTTTCTTCCATATGCCGGTAATGGGCTGAAAACGCCTGGTTTGGGACTCTGCAGAGAAGATGTTTGCAGACTGCTGAATCCACACACGGGTTTAACTCTGGAAGTTGAGTGCACACATTGACAACCGTTCTGTTAGATAGCTGCGTTTTGGATTTAGAAGCAGATATTTCCCTGTGCTTACTGCTGTTTCTTCCATATGCCGGTAATGGGCTGAAAACCCCTGGTTTGGGACTCTGCAGAGAAGATGTTTGCAGACTGCTGAATCCACACACGGTTTTAACTCTGGAAGTTGAGTGCACACATTGACAACCGTTCTGTTAGATAGCTGCGTTTTGGATTTAGAAGCAGATATTTCCCTGTGCTGACTGCTGTTTCTTCCATATGCCGGTAATGGGCTGAAAACGCCTGTTTTGGGACTCTGCAGAGAAAGTGTTTGCAGACTGCTGAATCCACACACGGGTTTATCTCTGGAAGTTGAGTGCACACATTGACAACCGTTCTGTTAGATAGCTGCGTTTTGGATTTAGAAGCAGATATTTCCCTGGGCTTACTGCTGTTTCTTACATATGCCGGTAATGGGCTGAAAACGCCTGTTTTGGGACCCTGCAGAGAAGATGTTTGCAGACTGCTGAATCCACACACGGGTTTAACTCTGGAAGTTGAGTGCACACATTGACAACCGTTCTGTTAGATAGCTGCGTTTTGGATTTAGAAGCAGATATTTCCCTGTGCTGTCTGCTCTTTCTTCCATATGCCGGTAATGGGCTGAAAACGCCTGTTTTGGGACTCTGCAGAGAAAGTGTTTGCAGACTGCTGAATCCACACACGGGTTTAACTCTGGAAGTTGAGTGCACACATTGACAACCGTTCTGTTAGATAGCTGCGTTTTGGATTTAGAAGCAGATATTTCCCTGGGCTTACTGCTGTTTCTTCCATATGCCGGTAATGGGCTGAAAACCCCTGGTTTGGGACTCTGCAGAGAAGATGTTTGCAGACTGCTGAATCCACACACGGGTTTAACTCTGGAAGTTGAGTGCACACATTGACAACCGTTCTGTTAGATAGCTGCGTTTTGGATTTAGAAGCAGATATTTCCCTGTGCTTACGGCTGTTTCTTCCATATGCCGGTAATGGGCTGAAAACGCCTGTTTTGGGACTCTGCAGAGAAAGTGTTTGCAGACTGCTGAATCCACACACGGGTTTAACTCTGGAAGTTGAGTGCACACATTGACAACCGTTCTGTTAGATAGCTGCGTTTTGGATTTAGAAGCAGATATTTCCCTGTGCTTACTGCTGTTTTTTCCATATGCCGGTAATGGGCTGAAATCGCCTGTTTTGGGACTCTGCAGAGAAAGTGTTTGCAGACTGCTGAATCCACACACGGGTTTAACACTGGAAGTTGAGTGCACACATTGACAACCGGTCTGTTAGATAGCTGCGTTTTGGATTTAGAAGCAGATATTTCCCTGGGCTTACTGCTGTTTCTTCCATATGCCGGGAATGGGCTGAAAACGCCTGGTTTGGGACTCTGCAGAGAAAGTGTTTGCAGACTGCTGAATCCACACACGGGTTTAACTCTGGAAGTTGAGTGCACACATTGACAACCGTTCTGTTAGATAGCTGCGTTTTGGATTTAGAAGCAGATATTTCCCTGGGCTTACTGCTGTTTCTTCCATATGCCGGTAATGGGCTGAAAACCCCTGGTTTGGGACTCTGCAGAGAAGATGTTTGCAGACTGCTGAATCCACACACGGGTTTAACTCTGGAAGTTGAGTGCACACATTGACAACCGTTCTGTTAGATAGCTGCGTTTTGGATTTAGAAGCAGATATTTCCCTGTGCTTACGGCTGTTTCTTCCATATGCCGGTAATGGGCTGAAAACGCCTGTTTTGGGACTCTGCAGAGAAAGTGTTTGCAGACTGCTGAATCCACACACGGGTTTAACTCTGGAAGTTGAGTGCACACATTGACAACCGTTCTGTTAGATAGCTGCGTTTTGGATGTAGAAGCAGATATTTCCCTGTGCTTACTGCTGTTTTTTCCATATGCCGGTAATGGGCTGAAATCGCCTGTTTTGGGACTCTGCAGAGAAAGTGTTTGCAGACTGCTGAATCCACACACGGGTTTAACACTGGAAGTTGAGTGCACACATTGACAACCGGTCTGTTAGATAGCTGCGTTTTGGATTTAGAAGCAGATATTTCCCTGGGCTTACTGCTGTTTCTTCCATATGCCGGGAATGGGCTGAAAACGCCTGGTTTGGGACTCTGCAGAGAAAGTGTTTGCAGACTGCTGAATCCACACACGGGTTTAACTCTGGAAGTTGAGTGCACACATTGACAACCGTTCTGTTAGATAGCTGCGTTTTGCATTTAGAAGCAGATATTTCCCTGGGCTTACTGCTGTTTCTTCCATAAGCCGGTAATGGGCTGAAAACGCCTGGTTTGGGACCCTGCAGAGAAGATGTTTGCAGACTGCTGAATCCACACACGGGTTAAACTCTGGAAGTTGAGTGCACACATTGACAACCGTTCTGTTAGATAGCTGCGTTTTGGATTTAGAAGCAGATATTTCCCTTTGCTTACTGCAGTTTCTTCCATATGCCGGTAATGGGCTGAAAACGCCTGTTTTGGGACTCTGCAGAGAAAGTGTTTGCAGACTGCTGAATCCACACACGGGTTTAACTCTGGAAGTTGAGTGCACACATTGACAATCGTTGTGTTAGATAGCTGCGTTTTGGATTTAGAAGCAGATATTTCCCTGTGCTTACTGCTGTTTCTTCCATATGCCGGTAATGGGCTGAAAACGCCTGGTTTGGGACTCTGCAGAGAAGATGTTTGCAGACTGCTGAATCCACACACGGGTTTAACTCTGGAAGTTGAGTGCACACATTGACAACCGTTCTGTTAGATAGCTGCGTTTTGGATTTAGAAGCAGATATTTCCCTGTGCTTACTGCTGTTTCTTCCATATGCCGGTAATGGGCTGAAAACGCCTGTTTTGGGACTCTGCCGAGAAAGTGTTTGCAGACTGCTGAATCCACACACGGGTTTAACTCTGGAAGTTGAGTGCACACATTGACAACCGTTCTGTTAGATAGCTGCGTTTTGGATTTAGAAGCAGATATTTCCCTGTGCTTACTGCTGTTTCTTCCGTATGCCGGTAATGGGCTGAAAACGCCTGTTTTGGGACTCTGCAGAGAAAGTGTTTGCAGACTGCTGAATCCACACACGGGTTTAACTCTAGAAGTTGAGTGCACACATTGACAACCGTTCTGTTAGATAGCTGCGTTTTGGATTTAGAAGCAGATATTTCCCTGGGCTTACTGCTGTTTCTTCCATATGCCGGTAATGGGCTGAAAACGCCTGTTTTGGGACTCTGCAGAGAAAGTGTTTGCAGAGTGCTGAATCCACACACGGGTTTAACTCTGGAAGTTGAGTGCACACATTGACAACCGTTCTGTTAGATAGCTGCGTTTTGGATTTAGAAGCAGATATTTCCCTGTGCTTACTGCTGTTTCTTCCATATGCCGGTAATGGGCTGAAAACGCCTGGTTTGGGACTCTGCAGAGAAGATGTTTGCAGACTGCTGAATCCACACACGGGTTTAACTCTGGAAGTTGAGTGCACACATTGACAACCGTTCTGTTAGATAGCTGCGTTTTGGATTTAGAAGCAGATATTTCCCTGTGCTTACTGCTGTTTCTTCCATATGCCGGTAATGGGCTGAAAACGCCTGTTTTGGGACTCTGCAGAGAAAGTGTTTGCAGACTGCTGAATCCACACACGGGTTTAACTCTGGAAGTTGAGTGCACACATTGACAACCGTTCTGTTAGATAGCTGCGTTTTGGATTTAGAAGCAGATATTTCCCTGTGCTTACTGCTGTTTCTTCCATATGCCGGTAATGGGCTGAAAACGCCTGTTTTGGGACTCTGCAGAGAAAGTGTTTGCAGACTGCTGAATCCACACACGGGTTTAACTCTGGAAGTTGAGTGCACACATTGACAACCGTTCTGTTAGATAGCTGCGTTTTGGATTTAGAAGCAGATATTTCCCTGTGCTTACTGCTGTTTCTTCCGTATGCCGGTAATGGGCTGAAAACGCCTGTTTTGGGACTCTGCAGAGAAAGTGTTTGCAGACTGCTGAATCCACACACGGGTTTAACTCTAGAAGTTGAGTGCACACATTGACAACCGTTCTGTTAGATAGCTGCGTTTTGGATTTAGAAGCAGATATTTCCCTGGGCTTACTGCTGTTTCTTCCATATGCCGGTAATGGGCTGAAAACGCCTGTTTTGGGACTCTGCAGAGAAAGTGTTTGCAGACTGCTGAATCCACACACGGGTTTAACTCTGGAAGTTGAGTGCACACATTGACAACCGTTCTGTTAGATAGCTGCGTTTTGGATTTAGAAGCAGATATTTCCCTGGGCTTACTGCTGTTTCTTCCATATGCCGGTAATGGGCTGAAAACCCCTGGTTTGGGACTCTGCAGAGAAGATGTTTGCAGACTGCTGAATCCACACACGGGTTTAACTCTGGAAGTTGAGTGCACACATTGACAACCGTTCTGTTAGATAGCTGCGTTTTGGATTTAGAAGCAGATATTTCCCTGTGCTTACGGCTGTTTCTTCCATATGCCGGTAATGGGCTGAAAACGCCTGTTTTGGGACTCTGCAGAGAAAGTGTTTGCAGACTGCTGAATCCACACACGGGTTTAACTCTGGAAGTTGAGTGCACACATTGACAACCGTTCTGTTAGATAGCTGCGTTTTGGATGTAGAAGCAGATATTTCCCTGTGCTTACTGCTGTTTTTTCCATATGCCGGTAATGGGCTGAAATCGCCTGTTTTGGGACTCTGCAGAGAAAGTGTTTGCAGACTGCTGAATCCACACACGGGTTTAACACTGGAAGTTGAGTGCACACATTGACAACCGGTCTGTTAGATAGCTGCGTTTTGGATTTAGAAGCAGATATTTCCCTGGGCTTACTGCTGTTTCTTCCATATGCCGGGAATGGGCTGAAAACGCCTGGTTTGGGACTCTGCAGAGAAAGTGTTTGCAGACTGCTGAATCCACACACGGGTTTAACTCTGGAAGTTGAGTGCACACATTGACAACCGTTCTGTTAGATAGCTGCGTTTTGGATTTAGAAGCAGATATTTCCCTGGGCTTACTGCTGTTTCTTCCATAAGCCGGTAATGGGCTGAAAACGCCTGGTTTGGGACCCTGCAGAGAAGATGTTTGCAGACTGCTGAATCCACACACGGGTTAAACTCTGGAAGTTGAGTGCACACATTGACAACCGTTCTGTTAGATAGCTGCGTTTTGGATTTAGAAGCAGATATTTCCCTTTGCTTACTGCAGTTTCTTCCATATGCCGGTAATGGGCTGAAAACGCCTGTTTTGGGACTCTGCAGAGAAAGTGTTTGCAGACTGCTGAATCCACACACGGGTTTAACTCTGGAAGTTGAGTGCACACATTGACAATCGTTGTGTTAGATAGCTGCGTTTTGGATTTAGAAGCAGATATTTCCCTGTGCTTACTGCTGTTTCTTCCATATGCCGGTAATGGGCTGAAAACGCCTGGTTTGGGACTCTGCAGAGAAGATGTTTGCAGACTGCTGAATCCACACACGGGTTTAACTCTGGAAGTTGAGTGCACACATTGACAACCGTTCTGTTAGATAGCTGCGTTTTGGATTTAGAAGCAGATATTTCCCTGTGCTTACTGCTGTTTCTTCCATATGCCGGTAATGGGCTGAAAACGCCTGTTTTGGGACTCTGCCGAGAAAGTGTTTGCAGACTGCTGAATCCACACACGGGTTTAACTCTGGAAGTTGAGTGCACACATTGACAACCGTTCTGTTAGATAGCTGCGTTTTGGATTTAGAAGCAGATATTTCCCTGTGCTTACTGCTGTTTCTTCCGTATGCCGGTAATGGGCTGAAAACGCCTGTTTTGGGACTCTGCAGAGAAAGTGTTTGCAGACTGCTGAATCCACACACGGGTTTAACTCTGGAAGTTGAGTGCACACATTGACAACCGTTCTGTTAGATAGCTGCGTTTTGGATTTAGAAGCAGATATTTCCCTGTGCTTACTGCTGTTTCTTCCATATGCCGGTAATGGGCTGAAAACGCCTGGTTTGGGACTCTGCAGAGAAGATGTTTGCAGACTGCTGAATCCACACACGGGTTTAACTCTGGAAGTTGAGTGCACACATTGACAACCGTTCTGTTAGATAGCTGCGTTTTGGATTTAGAAGCAGATATTTCCCTGTGCTTACTGCTGTTTCTTCCATATGCCGGTAATGGGCTGAAAACGCCTGTTTTGGGACTCTGCAGAGAAAGTGTTTGCAGACTGCTGAATCCACACACGGGTTTAACTCTGGAAGTTGAGTGCACACATTGACAACCGTTCTGTTAGATAGCTGCGTTTTGGATTTAGAAGCAGATATTTCCCTGTGCTTACTGCTGTTTCTTCCATATGCCGGTAATGGGCTGAAAACGCCTGTTTTGGGACTCTGCAGAGAAAGTGTTTGCAGACTGCTGAATCCACACACGGGTTTAACTCTGGAAGTTGAGTGCACACATTGACAACCGTTCTGTTAGATAGCTGCGTTTTGGATTTAGAAGCAGATATTTCCCTGTGCTTACTGCTGTTTCTTCCGTATGCCGGTAATGGGCTGAAAACGCCTGTTTTGGGACTCTGCAGAGAAAGTGTTTGCAGACTGCTGAATCCACACACGGGTTTAACTCTAGAAGTTGAGTGCACACATTGACAACCGTTCTGTTAGATAGCTGCGTTTTGGATTTAGAAGCAGATATTTCCCTGGGCTTACTGCTGTTTCTTCCATATGCCGGTAATGGGCTGAAAACGCCTGTTTTGGGACTCTGCAGAGAAAGTGTTTGCAGACTGCTGAATCCACACACGGGTTTAACTCTGGAAGTTGAGTGCACACATTGACAACCGTTCTGTTAGATAGCTGCGTTTTGGATTTAGAAGCAGATATTTCCCTGGGCTTACTGCTGTTTCTTCCATATGCCGGTAATGGGCTGAAAACCCCTGGTTTGGGACTCTGCAGAGAAGATGTTTGCAGACTGCTGAATCCACACACGGGTTTAACTCTGGAAGTTGAGTGCACACATTGACAACCGTTCTGTTAGATAGCTGCGTTTTGGATTTAGAAGCAGATATTTCCCTGTGCTTACGGCTGTTTCTTCCATATGCCGGTAATGGGCTGAAAACGCCTGTTTTGGGACTCTGCAGAGAAAGTGTTTGCAGACTGCTGAATCCACACACGGGTTTAACTCTGGAAGTTGAGTGCACACATTGACAACCGTTCTGTTAGATAGCTGCGTTTTGGATTTAGAAGCAGATATTTCCCTGTGCTTACTGCTGTTTTTTCCATATGCCGGTAATGGGCTGAAATCGCCTGTTTTGGGACTCTGCAGAGAAAGTGTTTGCAGACTGCTGAATCCACACACGGGTTTAACACTGGAAGTTGAGTGCACACATTGACAACCGGTCTGTTAGATAGCTGCGTTTTGGATTTAGAAGCAGATATTTCCCTGGGCTTACTGCTGTTTCTTCCATATGCCGGGAATGGGCTGAAAACGCCTGGTTTGGGACTCTGCAGAGAAAGTGTTTGCAGACTGCTGAATCCACACACGGGTTTAACTCTGGAAGTTGAGTGCACACATTGACAACCGTTCTGTTAGATAGCTGCGTTTTGGATTTAGAAGCAGATATTTCCCTGGGCTTACTGCTGTTTCTTCCATATGCCGGTAATGGGCTGAAAACCCCTGGTTTGGGACTCTGCAGAGAAGATGTTTGCAGACTGCTGAATCCACACACGGGTTTAACTCTGGAAGTTGAGTGCACACATTGACAACCGTTCTGTTAGATAGCTGCGTTTTGGATTTAGAAGCAGATATTTCCCTGTGCTTACGGCTGTTTCTTCCATATGCCGGTAATGGGCTGAAAACGCCTGTTTTGGGACTCTGCAGAGAAAGTGTTTGCAGACTGCTGAATCCACACACGGGTTTAACTCTGGAAGTTGAGTGCACACATTGACAACCGTTCTGTTAGATAGCTGCGTTTTGGATGTAGAAGCAGATATTTCACTGTGCTTACTGCTGTTTTTTCCATATGCCGGTAATGGGCTGAAATCGCCTGTTTTGGGACTCTGCAGAGAAAGTGTTTGCAGACTGCTGAATCCACACACGGGTTTAACACTGGAAGTTGAGTGCACACATTGACAACCGGTCTGTTAGATAGCTGCGTTTTGGATTTAGAAGCAGATATTTCCCTGGGCTTACTGCTGTTTCTTCCATATGCCGGGAAGGGGCTGAAAACGCCTGGTTTGGGACTCTGCAGAGAAAGTGTTTGCAGACTGCTGAATCCACACACGGGTTTAACTCTGGAAGTTGAGTGCACACATTGACAACCGTTCTGTTAGATAGCTGCGTTTTGGATTTAGAAGCAGATATTTCCCTGGGCTTACTGCTGTTTCTTCCATAAGCCGGTAATGGGCTGAAAACGCCTGGTTTGGGACCCTGCAGAGAAGATGTTTGCAGACTGCTGAATCCACACACGGGTTAAACTCTGGAAGTTGAGTGCACACATTGACAACCGTTCTGTTAGATAGCTGCGTTTTGGATTTAGAAGCAGATATTTCCCTTTGCTTACTGCAGTTTCTTCCATATGCCGGTAATGGGCTGAAAACGCCTGTTTTGGGACTCTGCAGAGAAAGTGTTTGCAGACTGCTGAATCCACACACGGGTTTAACTCTGGAAGTTGAGTGCACACATTGACAATCGTTGTGTTAGATAGCTGCGTTTTGGATTTAGAAGCAGATATTTCCCTGTGCTTACTGCTGTTTCTTCCATATGCCGGTAATGGGCTGAAAACGCCTGGTTTGGGACTCTGCAGAGAAGATGTTTGCAGACTGCTGAATCCACACACGGGTTTAACTCTGGAAGTTGAGTGCACACATTGACAACCGTTCTGTTAGATAGCTGCGTTTTGGATTTAGAAGCAGATATTTCCCTGTGCTTACTGCTGTTTCTTCCATATGCCGGTAATGGGCTGAAAACGCCTGTTTTGGGACTCTGCCGAGAAAGTGTTTGCAGACTGCTGAATCCACACACGGGTTTAACTCTGGAAGTTGAGTGCACACATTGACAACCGTTCTGTTAGATAGCTGCGTTTTGGATTTAGAAGCAGATATTTCCCTGTGCTTACTGCTGTTTCTTCCGTATGCCGGTAATGGGCTGAAAACGCCTGTTTTGGGACTCTGCAGAGAAAGTGTTTGCAGACTGCTGAATCCACACACGGGTTTAACTCTAGAAGTTGAGTGCACACATTGACAACCGTTCTGTTAGATAGCTGCGTTTTGGATTTAGAAGCAGATATTTCCCTGGGCTTACTGCTGTTTCTTCCATATGCCGGTAATGGGCTGAAAACGCCTGTTTTGGGACTCTGCAGAGAAAGTGTTTGCAGACTGCTGAATCCACACACGGGTTTAACTCTGGAAGTTGAGTGCACACATTGACAACCGTTCTGTTAGATAGCTGCGTTTTGGATTTAGAAGCAGATATTTCCCTGTGCTTACTGCTGTTTCTTCCATATGCCGGTAATGGGCTGAAAACGCCTGGTTTGGGACTCTGCAGAGAACATGTTTGCAGACTGCTGAATCCACACACGGGTTTAACTCTGGAAGTTGAGTGCACACATTGACAACCGTTCTGTTAGATAGCTGCGTTTTGGATTTAGAAGCAGATATTTCCCTGTGCTTACTGCTGTTTCTTCCATATGCCGGTAATGGGCTGAAAACGCCTGTTTTGGGACTCTGCAGAGAAAGTGTTTGCAGACTGCTGAATCCACACACGGGTTTAACTCTGGAAGTTGAGTGCACACATTGACAACCGTTCTGTTAGATAGCTGCGTTTTGGATTTAGAAGCAGATATTTCCCTGTGCTTACTGCTGTTTCTTCCATATGCCGGTAATGGGCTGAAAACGCCTGTTTTGGGACTCTGCAGAGAAAGTGTTTGCAGACTGCTGAATCCACACACGGGTTTAACTCTGGAAGTTGAGTGCACACATTGACAACCGTTCTGTTAGATAGCTGCGTTTTGGATTTAGAAGCAGATATTTCCCTGTGCTTACTGCTGTTTCTTCCGTATGCCGGTAATGGGCTGAAAACGCCTGTTTTGGGACTCTGCAGAGAAAGTGTTTGCAGACTGCTGAATCCACACACGGGTTTAACTCTAGAAGTTGAGTGCACACATTGACAACCGTTCTGTTAGATAGCTGCGTTTTGGATTTAGAAGCAGATATTTCCCTGGGCTTACTGCTGTTTCTTCCATATGCCGGTAATGGGCTGAAAACGCCTGTTTTGGGACTCTGCAGAGAAAGTGTTTGCAGACTGCTGAATCCACACACGGGTTTAACTCTGGAAGTTGAGTGCACACATTGACAACCGTTCTGTTAGATAGCTGCGTTTTGGATTTAGAAGCAGATATTTCCCTGTGCTTACTGCTGTTTCTTCCATATGCCGGTAATGGGCTGAAAACGCCTGGTTTGGGACTCTGCAGAGAAGATGTTTGCAGACTGCTGAATCCACACACGGGTTTAACTCTGGAAGTTGAGTGCACACATTGACAACCGTTCTGTTAGATAGCTGCGTTTTGGATTTAGAAGCAGATATTTCCCTGTGCTTACTGCTGTTTCTTCCATATGCCGGTAATGGGCTGAAAACGCCTGTTTTGCGACTCTGCAGAGAAAGTGTTTGCAGACTGCTGAATCCACACACGGGTTTAACTCTGGAAGTTGAGTGCACACATTGACATCCGTTCTGTTAGATAGCTGCGTTTTGGATTTAGAAGCAGATATTTCCCTGTGCTTACTGCTGTTTCTTCCATATGCCGGTAATGGGCTGAAAACGCCTGTTTTGGGACTCTGCAGAGAAACTGTTTGCAGACTGATGAATCCACACACGGGTTTAACTCTGGAAGTTGAGTGCACACATTGACAACCGTTCTGTTAGATAGCTGCGTTTTGGATTTAGAAGCAGATATTTCCCTGTGCTTACTGCTGTTTCTTCCATATGCCGGTAATGGGCTGAAAACGCCTGTTTTGGGACTCTGCAGAGAAAGTGTTTGCAGACTGCTGAATCCACACACGGGTTTAACTCTGGAAGTTGAGTGCACACATTGACAACCGTTCTGTTAGATAGCTGCGTTTTGGATTTAGAAGCAGATATTTCCCTGGGCTTACTGCTGTTTCTTCCATATGCCGGTAATGGGCTGAAAACGCCTGTTTTGGGACTCTGCAGAGAAAGTGTTTGCAGAGTGCTGAATCCACACACGGGTTTAACTCTGGAAGTTGAGTGCACACATTGACAACCGTTCTGTTAGATAGCTGCGTTTTGGATTTAGAAGCAGATATTTCCCTGGGCTTACTGCTGTTTCTTCCATATGCCGGTAATGGGCTGAAAACGCCTGGTTTGGGACCCTGCAGAGAAGATGTTTGCAGACTGCTGAATACACACACGGGTTTAACTCTGGAAGTTGAGTGCACACATTGACAACCGTTCTGTTAGATAGCTGCGTTTTGGATTTAGAAGCAGATATTTCCCTGTGCTTACTGCTGTTTCTTCCATATGCCGGTAATGGGCTGAAAACGCCTGTTTTGGGACTCTGCAGAGAAAGTGTTTGCAGACTGCTGAATCCACACACGGGTTTAACTCTGGAAGTTGAGTGCACACATTGACAACCGTTCTGTTAGATAGCTGCGTTTTGGATTTAGAAGCAGATATTTCCCTGGGCTTACTGCTGTTTCTTCCATATGCCGGTAATGGGCTGAAAACGCCTGTTTTGGGACTCTGCAGAGAAAGTGTTTGCAGACTGCTGAATCCACACACGGGTTTAACTCTGGAAGTTGAGTGCACACATTGACAACCGTTCTGTTAGATAGCTGCGTTTTGGATTTAGAAGCAGATATTTCCCTGTGCTTACTGCTGTTTCTTCCGTATGCCGGTAATGGGCTGAAAACGCCTGCTTTGGCACTCTGCAGAGAAAGTGTTTGCAGACTGCTGAATCCACACACGGGTTTAACTCTGGAAGTTGAGTGCACACATTGACAACCGTTCTGTTAGATAGCTGCGTTTTGGATTTAGAAGCAGATATTTCCCTGTGCTTACTGCTGTTTCTTCCATATGCCGGTAATGGGCTGAAAACGCCTGTTTTGGGACTCTGCAGAGAAAGTGTTTGCAGACTGCTGAATCCACACACGGGTTTAACTCTGGAAGTTGAGTGCACACATTGACAACGGTTCTGTTAGATAGCTGCGTTTTGGATTTAGAAGCAGGTATTTCCCTGTGCTTACTGCTGTTTCTTCCATATGCCGGTAATGGGCTGAAAACGCCTGTTTTGGGACTCTGCAGAGAAAGTGTTTGCAGACTGCTGAATACACACACGGGTTTAACTCTGGAAGTTGAGTGCACACATTGACAACCGTTCTGTTAGATAGCTGCGTTTTGGATTTAGAAGCAGATATTTCCCTGTGCTTAGTGCTGTTTCTTCCATATGCCGGTAATGGGCTGAAAACGCCTGGTTTGGGACTCTGCAGAGAAGATGTTTGCAGACTGCTGAATCCACACACGGGTTTAACTCTGGAAGTTGAGTGGACACATTGACAACCGTTCTGTTAGATAGCTGCGTTTTGGATTTAGAAGCAGATATTTCCCTGTGCTTACTGCTGTTTCTTCCATATGCCGGTAATGGGCTGAAAACGCCTGTTTTGGGACTCTGCAGAGAAAGTGTTTGCAGACTGCTGAATCCACACACGGGTTTAACTCTGGAAGTTGAGTGCACACATTGACAACCGTTCTGTTAGATAGCTGCGTTTTGGATTTAGAAGCAGATATTTCCCTGGGCTTACTGCTGTTTCTTCCATATGCCGGTAATGGGCTGAAAACGCCTGTTTTGGGACTCTGCAGAGAAAGTGTTTGCAGACTGCTGAATCCACACACGGGTTTAACTCTGGAAGTTGAGTGCACACATTGACAACCGTTCTGTTAGATAGCTGCGTTTTGGATTTAGAAGCAGATATTTCCCTGGGCTTACTGCTGTTTCTTCCATATGCCGGTAATGGGCTGAAAACGCCTGGTTTGGGACCCTGCAGAGAAGATGTTTGCAGACTGCTGAATCCACACACGGGTTTAACTCTGGAAGTTGAGTGCACACATTGACAACCGTTCTGTTAGATAGCTGCGTTTTGGATTTAGAAGCAGATATTTCCCTGGGCTTACTGCTGTTTCTTCCATATGCCGGTAATGGGCTGAAAACGCCTGTTTTGGGACTCTGCAGAGAAAGTGTTTGCAGACTGCTGAATCCACACACGGGTTTAACTCTGGAAGTTGAGTGCACACATTGACAACCGTTCTGTTAGATAGCTGCGTTTTGGATTTAGAAGCAGATATTTCCCTGGGCTTACTGCTGTTTCTTCCATATGCCGGTAATGGGCTGAAAACGCCTGTTTTGGGACTCTGCAGAGAAAGTGTTTGCAGACTGCTGAATCCACACACGGGTTTAACTCTGGAAGTTGAGTGCACACATTGACAACCGTTCTGTTAGATAGCTGCGTTTTGGATTTAGAAGCAGATATTTCCCTGTGCTTACTGCTGTTTCTTCCGTATGCCGGTAATGGGCTGAAAACGCCTGCTTTGGCACTCTGCAGAGAAAGTGTTTGCAGACTGCTGAATCCACACACGGGTTTAACTCTGGAAGTTGAGTGCACACATTGACAACCGTTCTGTTAGATAGCTGCGTTTTGGATTTAGAAGCAGATATTTCCCTGTGCTTACTGCTGTTTCTTCCATATGCCGGTAATGGGCTGAAAACGCCTGTTTTGGGACTCTGCAGAGAAAGTGTTTGCAGACTGCTGAATCCACACACGGGTTTAACTCTGGAAGTTGAGTGCACACATTGACAACCGTTCTGTTAGATAGCTGCGTTTTGGATTTAGAAGCAGATATTTCCCTGTGCTTACTGCTGTTTCTTCCATATGCCGGTAATGGGCTGAAAACGCCTTTTTTGGGACTCTGAAGAGAAAGTGTTTGCAGACTGCTGAATCCACACACGGGTTTAACTCTGGAAGTTGAGTGCACACATTGACAACCGTTCTGTCAGATAGCTGCGTTTTGGATTTAGAAGCAGATATTTCCCTGTGCTTACTGCTGTTTCTTCCATATGCCGGTAATGGGCTGAAAACGCCTGTTTTGGGACTCTGCAGAGAAAGTGTTTGCAGACTGCTGAATCCACACACGGGTTTAACTCTGGAAGTTAAGTGCACACATTGACAACCGTTCTGTTAGATAGCTGCGTTTTGGATTTAGAAGCAGATATTTCCCTGGGCTTCCTGCTGCTTCTTCCATATGCCGGTAATGGGCTGAAAACGCCTGGTTTGGGACTCTGCAGAGAAGATGTTTGCAGACTGCTGAATCCACACACGGGTTTAACTCTGGAAGTTGAGTGCACACATTGACAACCGTTCTGTTAGATAGCTGTGTTTTGGATTTAGAAGCAGATATTTCCCTGTGCTTACTGCTGTTTCTTCCATATGCCGGTAATGGGCTGAAAACGCCTTGTTTGGGACTCTGCAGAGAAGATGTTTGCAGACTGCTGAATCCACACACGGGTTTAACTCTGGAAGTTGAGTGCACACATTGACAACCGTTCTGTTAGATAGCTGCGTGTTGGATTTAGAAGCAGATATTTCCCTGGGCTTACTGCTGTTTCTTCCATATGCCGGTAATGGGCTGAAAACGCCTGTTTTGGGACTCTGCAGAGAAAGTGTTTGCAGACTGCTGAATCCACACACGGGTTTAACTCTGCAAGTTGAGTGCACACATTGACAACCGTTCTGTTAGATAGCTGCGTTTTGGATTTAGAAGCAGATATTTCCCTGTGTTTACTGCTGTTTTTTCCATATGCCGGTAATGGGCTGAAATCGCCTCTTTTGGGACTCTGCAGACAAAGTGTTTGCAGACTGCTGAATCCACACACGGGTTTAACTCTGGAAGTTGAGTACACACATTGACAACCGTTCTGTTAGATAGCTGCGTTTTGGATTTAGAAGCAGATATTTCCCTGGGCTTACTGCTGTTTCTTCCATATGCCGGTAATGGGCTGAAAACGCCTGGTTTGGGACTCTGCAGAGAAGATGTTTGCAGACTGCTGAATCCACACACGGGTTTAACTCTGGAAGTTGAGTGCACACATTGACAACCGTTCTGTTAGATAGCTGCGTTTTGGATTTAGAAGCAGATATTTCCCTGTGCTTACTGCTGTTTCTTCCATATGCCGGTAATGGGCTGAAAACGCCTGGTTTGGGACTCTGCAGAGAAGATGTTTGCAGACTGCTGAATCCACACACGGGTTTAACTCTGGAAGTTGAGTGCACACATTGACAACCGTTCTGTTAGATAGCTGCGTTTTGGATTTAGAAGCAGATATTTCCCTGTGCTGACTGCTGTTTCTTCCATATGCCGGTAATGGGCTGAAAACGCCTGTTTTGGGACTCTGCAGAGAAAGTGTTTGCAGACTGCTGAATCCACACACGGGTTTATCTCTGGAAGTTGAGTGCACACATTGACAACCGTTCTGTTAGATAGCTGCGTTTTGGATTTAGAAGCAGATATTTCCCTGGGCTTACTGCTGTTTCTTCCATATGCCGGTAATGGGCTGAAAACGCCTGTTTTGGGACTCTGCAGAGAAAGTGTTTGCAGACTGCTGAATCCACACACGGGTTTAACTCTGGAAGTTGAGTGCACACATTGACAACGGTTCTGTTAGATAGCTGCGTTTTGGATTTAGAAGCAGGTATTTCCCTGTGCTTACTGCTGTTTCTTCCGTATGCCGGTAATGGGCTGAAAACGCCTGTTTTGGGACTCTGCAGAGAAAGTGTTTGCAGACTGCTGAATCCACACACGGGTTTAACTCTGGAAGTTGAGTGCACACATTGACAACCGTTCTGTTAGATAGCTGCGTTTTGGATTTAGAAGCAGATATTTCCCTGTGCTTACTGCTGTTTCTTCCATATGCCGGTAATGGGCTGAAAACTCCTGGTTTGGGACTCTGCAGAGAAGATGTTTGCAGACTGCTGAATCCACACACGCGTTTAACTCTGGAAGTTGAGTGGACACATTGACAACCGTTCTGTTAGATAGCTGCGTTTTGGATTTAGAAGCAGATATTTCCCTGTGCTTACTGCTGTTTCTTCCATATGCCGGTAATGGGCTGAAAACGCCTGTTTTGGGACTCTGCAGAGAAAGTGTTTGCAGACTGCTGAATCCACACACGGGTTTAACTCTGCAAGTTGAGTGCACACATTGACAACCGTTCTGTTAGATAGCTGCGTTTTGGATTTAGAAGCAGATATTTCCCTGGGCTTACTGCTGTTTATTCCATATGCCGGTAATGGGCTGAAAACGCCTGTTTTGGGACTCTGCAGAGAAAGTGTTTGCAGACTGCTGAATCCACACACGGGTTTAACTCTGGAAGTTGAGTGCACACATTGACAACCGTTCTGTTAGATAGCTGCGTTTTGGATTTAGAAGCAGATATTTCCCTGGGCTTACTGCTGTTTCTTCCATATGCCGGTAATGGGCTGAAAACGCCTGGTTTGGGACCCTGCAGAGAAGATGTTTGCAGACTGCTGAATCCACACACGGGTTTAACTCTGGAAGTTGAGTGCACACATTGACAACCGTTCTGTTAGATAGCTGCGTTTTGGATTTAGAAGCAGATATTTCCCTGTGCTTACTGCTGTTTCTTCCATATGCCGGTAATGGGCTGAAAACGCCTGTTTTGGGACTCTGCAGAGAAAGTGTTTGCAGACTGCTGAATCCACACACGGGTTTAACTCTGGAAGTTGAGTGCACACATTGACAACCGTTCTGTTAGATAGCTGCGTTTTGGATTTAGAAGCAGATATTTCCCTGGGCTTACTGCTGTCTCTTCCATATGCCGGTAATGGGCTGAAAACGCCTGTTTTGGGACTCTGCAGAGAAAGTGTTTGCAGACTGCTGAATCCACACACGGGTTTAACTCTGGAAGTTGAGTGCACACATTGACAACCGTTCTGTTAGATAGCTGCGTTTTGGATTTAGAAGCAGATATTTCCCTGTGCTTACTGCTGTTTCTTCCGTATGCCGGTAATGGGCTGAAAACGCCTGCTTTGGCACTCTGCAGAGAAAGTGTTTGCAGACTGCTGAATCCACACACGGGTTTAACTCTGGAAGTTGAGTGCACACATTGACAACCGTTCTGTTAGATAGCTGCGTTTTGGATTTAGAAGCAGATATTTCCCTGTGCTTACTGCTGTTTCTTCCATATGCCGGTAATGGGCTGAAAACGCCTGTTTTGGGACTCTGCAGAGAAAGTGTTTGCAGACTGCTGAATCCACACACGGGTTTAACTCTGGAAGTTGAGTGCACACATTGACAACGGTTCTGTTAGATAGCTGCGTTTTGGATTTAGAAGCAGGTATTTCCCTGTGCTTACTGCTGTTTCTTCCATATGCCGGTAATGGGCTGAAAACGCCTGTTTTGGGACTCTGCAGAGAAAGTGTTTGCAGACTGCTGAATCCACACACGGGTTTAACTCTGGAAGTTGAGTGCACACATTGACAACCGTTCTGTTAGATAGCTGCGTTTTGTATTTAGAAGCAGATATTTCCCTGTGCTTACTGCTGTTTCTTCCATATGCCGGTAATGGGCTGAAAACGCCTGGTTTGGGACTCTGCAGAGAAGATGTTTGCAGACTGCTGAATCCACACACGGGTTTAACTCTGGAAGTTGAGTGCACACATTGACAACCGTTCTGTTAGATAGCTGCGTTTTGGATTTAGAAGCAGATATTTCCCTGTGCTTACTGCTGTTTCTTCCATATGCCGGTAATGGGCTGAAAACGCCTGTTTTGGGACTCTGCAGAGAAAGTGTTTGCAGACTGCTGAATCCACACACGGGTTTAACTCTGGAAGTTGAGTGCACACATTGACAACCGTTCTGTTAGATAGCTGCGTTTTGGATTTAGAAGCAGATATTTCCCTGGGCTTACTGCTGTTTCTTCCATATGCCGGTAATGGGCTGAAAACGCCTGTTTTGGGACTCTGCAGAGAAAGTGTTTGCAGACTGCTGAATCCACACACGGGTTTAACTCTGGAAGTTGAGTGCACACATTGACAACCGTTCTGTTAGATAGCTGCGTTTTGGATTTAGAAGCAGATATTTCCCTGGGCTTACTGCTGTTTCTTCCATATGCCGGTAATGGGCTGAAAACGCCTGGTTTGGGACCCTGCAGAGAAGATGTTTGCAGACTGCTGAATCCACACACGGGTTTAACTCTGGAAGTTGAGTGCACACATTGACAACCGTTCTGTTAGATAGCTGCGTTTTGGATTTAGAAGCAGATATTTCCCTGTGCTGTCTGCTCTTTCTTCCATATGCCGGTAATGGGCTGAAAACGCCTGTTTTGGGACTCTGCAGAGAAAGTGTTTGCAGACTGCTGAATCCACACACGGGTTTAACTCTGGAAGTTGAGTGCACACATTGACAACCGTTCTGTTAGATAGCTGCATTTTGGATTTAGAAGCAGATATTTCCCTGGGCTTACTGCTGTTTCTTCCATATGCCGGTAATGGGCTGAAAACCCCTGGTTTGGGACTCTGCAGAGAAGATGTTTGCAGACTGCTGAATCCACACACGGGTTTAACTCTGGATGTTGAGTGCACACATTGACAACCGTTCTGTTAGATAGCTGCGTTTTGGATTTAGAAGCAGATATTTCCCTGTGCTTACGGCTGTTTCTTCCATATGCCGGTAATGGGCTGAAAACGCCTGTTTTGGGACTCTGCAGAGAAAGTGTTTGCAGACTGCTGAATCCACACACGGGTTTAACTCTGGAAGTTGAGTGCACACATTGACAACCGTTCTGTTAGATAGCTGCGTTTTGGATTTAGAAGCAGATATTTCCCTGTGCTTACTGCTCTTTTTTCCATATGCCGGTAATGGGCTGAAATCGCCTGTTTTGGGACTCTGCAGAGAAAGTGTTTGCAGACTGCTGAATCCACACACGGGTTTAACTCTGGAAGTTGAGTGCACACATTGACAACCGTTCTGTTAGATAGCTGCGTTTTGGATTTAGAAGCAGATATTTCCCTGTGCTTACTGCTGTTTCTTCCATATGCCGGTAATGGGCTGAAAACGCCTGGTTTGGGACTCTGCAGAGAAAGTGTTTGCAGACTGCTGAATCCACACACGGGTTTAACTCTGGAAGTTGAGTGCACACATTGACAACCGTTCTGTTAGATAGCTGCGTTTTGGATTTAGAAGCAGATATTTCCCTGGGCTTACTGCTGTTTCTTCCATAAGCCGGTAATGGGCTGAAAACGCCTGGTTTGGGACCCTGCAGAGAAGATGTTTGCAGACTGCTGAATCCACACACGGGTTTAACTCTGGAAGTTGAGTGCACACATTGACAACCGTTCTGTTAGATAGCTGCATTTTGGATTTAGAAGCAGATATTTCCCTTTGCTTACTGCAGTTTCTTCCATATGCCGGTAATGGGCTGAAAACGCCTGTTTTGGGACTCTGCAGAGAAAGTGTTTGCAGACTGCTGAATCCACACACGGGTTTAACTCTGGAAGTTGAGTGCACACATTGACAATCGTTGTGTTAGATAGCTGCGTTTTGGATTTAGAAGCAGATATTTCCCTGTGCTTACTGCTGTTTCTTCCATATGCCGGTAATGGGCTGAAAACGCCTGGTTTGGGACTCTGCAGAGAAGATGTTTGCAGACTGCTGAATCCACACACGGGTTTAACTCTGGAAGTTGAGTGCACACATTGACAACCGTTCTGTTAGATAGCTGCGTTTTGGATTTAGAAGCAGATATTTCCCTGTGCTTACTGCTGTTTCTTCCATATGCCGGTAATGGGCTGAAAACGCCTGTTTTGGGACTCTGCAGAGAAAGTGTTTGCAGACTGCTGAATCCACACACGGGTTTAACTCTGGAAGTTGAGTGCACACATTGACAACCGTTCTGTTAGATAGCTGCGTTTTGGATTTAGAAGCAGATATTTCCCTGGGCTTACTGCTGTTTCTTCCATATGCCGGTAATGGGCTGAAAACGCCTGTTTTGGGACTCTGCAGAGAAAGTGTTTGCAGACTGCTGAATCCACACACGGGTTTAACTCTGGAAGTTGAGTGCACACATTGACAACCGTTCTGTTAGATAGCTGCGTTTTGGATTTAGAAGCAGATATTTCCCTTTGCTTACTGCTGTTTCTTCCATATGCCGGTAATGGGCTGAAAACGCCTGTTTTGGGACTCTGCAGAGAAAGTGTTTGCAGTCTGCTGAATCCACACACGGGTTTAACTCTGGAAGTTGAGTGCACACATTGACAACCGTTCTGTTAGATAGCTGCGTTTTGGATTTAGAAGCAGATATTTCCCTGTGCTTACTGCTGTTTCTTCCATATGCCGGTAATGGGCTGAAAACGCCTGTTTTGGGACTCTGCAGAGAAAGTGTTTGCAGACTGCTGAATCCACACACGGGTTTAACTCTGGAAGTTGAGTGCACACATTGACAACCGTTCTGTTAGATAGCTGCGTTTTGGATTTAGAAGCAGATATTTCCCTGTGCTTACTGCTGTTTCTTCCATATGCCGGTAATGGGCTGAAAACGCCTGCTTTGGCACTCTGCAGAGAAAGTGTTTGCAGACTGCTGAATCCACACACGGGTTTAACTCTGGAAGTTGAGTGCACACATTGACAACCGTTCTGTTAGATAGCTGCGTTTTGGATTTAGAAGCAGATATTTCCGTGGGCTTACTGCTGTTTCTTCCATATGCCGGTAATGGGCTGAAAACGCCTGTTTTGGGACTCTGCAGAGAAAGTGTTTGCAGACTGCTGAATCCACACACGGGTTTAACTCTGGAAGTTGAGTGCACACATTGACAACCGTTCTGTTAGATAGCTGCGTTTTGGATTTAGAAGCAGATATTTCCCTGTGCTTACTGCTGTTTCTTCCATATGCCGGTAATGGGCTGAAAACGCCTGTTTTGGGACTCTGCAGAAAAAGTGTTTGCAGACTGCTGAATCCACACACGGGTTTAACTCTGGAAGTTGAGTGCACACATTGACAACCGTTCTGTTAGATAGCTGCGTTTTGGATTTAGAAGCAGATATTTCCCTGTGCTTACTGCTGTTTCTTCCATATGCCGGTAATGGGCTGAAAACGCCTGCTTTGGCACTCTGCAGAGAAAGTGTTTGCAGACTGCTGAATCCACACACGGGTTTAACTCTGGAAGTTGAGTGCACACATTGACAACCGTTCTGTTAGATAGCTGCGTTTTGGATTTAGAAGCAGATATTTCCCTGGGCTTACTGCTGTTTCTTCCATATGCCGGTAATGGGCTGAAAACGCCTGTTTTGGGACTCTGCAGAGAAAGTGTTTGCAGACTGCTGAATCCACACACGGGTTTAACTCTGGAAGTTGAGTGCACACATTGACAACCGTTCTGTTAGATAGCTGCGTTTTGGATTTAGAAGCAGATATTTCCCTGTGCTTACTGCTGTTTCTTCCATATGCCGGTAATGGGCTGAAAACGCCTGTTTTGGGACTCTGCAGAGAAAGTGTTTGCAGACTGTTGAATCCACACACGGGTTTAACTCTGCAAGTTGAGTGCACACATTGACAACCGTTCTGTTAGATAGCTGCGTTTTGGATTTAGAAGCAGATATTTCCCTGGGCTTACTGCTGTTTCTTACATATGCCGGTAATGGGCTGAAAACGCCTGTTTTGGGACCCTGCAGAGAAGATGTTTGCAGACTGCTGAATCCACACACGGGTTTAACTCTGGAAGTTGAGTGCACACATTGACAACCGTTCTGTTAGATAGCTGCGTTTTGGATTTAGAAGCAGATATTTCCCTGTGCTGTCTGCTCTTTCTTCCATATGCCGGTAATGGGCTGAAAACGCCTGTTTTGGGACTCTGCAGAGAAAGTGTTTGCAGACTGCTGAATCCACACACGGGTTTAACTCTGGAAGTTGAGTGCACACATTGACAACCGTTCTGTTAGATAGCTGCGTTTTGGATTTAGAAGCAGATATTTCCCTGGGCTTACTGCTGTTTCTTCCATATGCCGGTATTGGGCTGAAAACCCCTGGTTTGGGACTCTGCAGAGAAGATGTTTGCAGACTGCTGAATCCACACACGGGTTTAACTCTGGATGTTGAGTGCACACATTGACAACCGTTCTGTTAGATAGCTGCGTTTTGGATTTAGAAGCAGATATTTCCCTGTGCTTACGGCTGTTTCTTCCATATGCCGGTAATGGGCTGAAAACGCCTGTTTTGGGACTCTGCAGAGAAAGTGTTTGCAGACTGCTGAATCCACACACGGGTTTAACTCTGGAAGTTGAGTGCACACATTGACAACCGTTCTGTTAGATAGCTGCGTTTTGGATTTAGAAGCAGATATTTCCCTGTGCTTACTGCTGTTTTTTCCATATGCCGGTAATGGGCTGAAATCGCCTATTTTGGGACTCTGCAGAGAAAGTGTTTGCAGACTGCTGAATCCACACACGGGTTTAACTCTGGAAGTTGAGTGCACACATTGACAACCGTTCTGTTAGATAGCTGCGTTTTGGATTTAGAAGCAGATATTTCCCTGGGCTTACTGCTGTTTCTTCCATATGCCGGGAATGGGCTGAAAACGCCTGGTTTGGGACTCTGCAGAGAAAGTGTTTGCAGACTGCTGAATCCACACACGGGTTTAACTCTGGAAGTTGAGTGCACACATTGACAACCGTTCTGTTAGATAGCTGCGTTTTGGATTTAGAAGCAGATATTTCCCTGGGCTTACTGCTGTTTCTTCCATAAGCCGGTAATGGGCTGAAAACGCCTGGTTTGGGACCCTGCAGAGAAGATGTTTGCAGACTGCTGAATCCACACACGGGTTTAACTCTGGAAGTTGAGTGCACACATTGACAACCGTTCTGTTAGATAGCTGCATTTTGGATTTAGAAGCAGATATTTCCCTTTGCTTACTGCAGTTTCTTCCATATGCCGGTAATGGGCTGAAAACGCCTGTTTTGGGACTCTGCAGAGAAAGTGTTTGCAGACTGCTGAATCCACACACGGGTTTAACTCTGGAAGTTGAGTGCACACATTGACAATCGTTGTGTTAGATAGCTGCGTTTTGGATTTAGAAGCAGATATTTCCCTGTGCTTACTGCTGTTTCTTCCATATGCCGGTAATGGGCTGAAAACGCCTGGTTTGGGACTCTGCAGAGAAGATGTTTGCAGACTGCTGAATCCACACACGGGTTTAACTCTGGAAGTTGAGTGCACACATTGACAACCGTTCTGTTAGATAGCTGCGTTTTGGATTTAGAAGCAGATATTTCCCTGTGCTTACTGCTGTTTCTTCCATATGCCGGTAATGGGCTGAAAACGCCTGTTTTGGGACTCTGCAGAGAAAGTGTTTGCAGACTGCTGAATCCACACACGGGTTTAACTCTGGAAGCTGAGTGCACACATTGACAACCGTTCTGTTAGATAGCTGCGTTTTGGATTTAGAAGCAGATATTTCCCTGGGCTTACTGCTGTTTCTTCCATATGCCGGTAATGGGCTGAAAACGCCTGTTTTGGGACTCTGCAGAGAAAGTGTTTGCAGACTGCTGAATCCACACACGGGTTTAACTCTGGAAGTTGAGTGCACACATTGACAACCGTTCTGTTAGATAGCTGCGTTTTGGATTTAGAAGCAGATATTTCCCTTTGCTTACTGCTGTTTCTTCCATATGCCGGTAATGGGCTGAAAACGCCTGTTTTGGGACTCTGCAGAGAAAGTGTTTGCAGTCTGCTGAATCCACACACGGGTTTAACTCTGGAAGTTGAGTGCACACATTGACAACCGTTCTGTTAGATAGCTGCGTTTTGGATTTAGAAGCAGATATTTCCCTGTGCTTACTGCTGTTTCTTCCATATGCCGGTAATGGGCTGAAAACGCCTGTTTTGGGACTCTGCAGAGAAAGTGTTTGCAGACTGCTGAATCCACACACGGGTTTAACTCTGGAAGTTGAGTGCACACATTGACAACCGTTCTGTTAGATAGCTGCGTTTTGGATTTAGAAGCAGATATTTCCCTGTGCTTACTGCTGTTTCTTCCATATGCCGGTAATGGGCTGAAAACGCCTGCTTTGGACTCTGCAGAGAAAGTGTTTGCAGACTGCTGAATCCACACACGGGTTTAACTCTGGAAGTTGAGTGCACACATTGACAACCGTTCTGTTAGATAGCTGCGTTTTGGATTTAGAAGCAGATATTTCCGTGGGCTTACTGCTGTTTCTTCCATATGCCGGTAATGGGCTGAAAACGCCTGTTTTGGGACTCTGCAGAGAAAGTGTTTGCAGACTGCTGAATCCACACACGGGTTTAACTCTGGAAGTTGAGTGCACACATTGACAACCGTTCTGTTAGATAGCTGCGTTTTGGATTTAGAAGCAGATATTTCCCTGTGCTTACTGCTGTTTCTTCCATATGCCGGTAATGGGCTGAAAACGCCTGTTTTGGGACTCTGCAGAGAAAGTGTTTGCAGACTGCTGAATCCACACACGGGTTTAACTCTGGAAGTTGAGTGCACACATTGACAACCGTTCTGTTAGATAGCTGCGTTTTGGATTTAGAAGCAGATATTTCCCTGTGCTTACTGCTGTTTCTTCCATATGCCGGTAATGGGCTGAAAACGCCTGCTTTGGCACTCTGCAGAGAAAGTGTTTGCAGACTGCTGAATCCACACACGGGTTTAACTCTGGAAGTTGAGTGCACACATTGACAACCGTTCTGTTAGATAGCTGCGTTTTGGATTTAGAAGCAGATATTTCCCTGGGCTTACTGCTGTTTCTTCCATATGCCGGTAATGGGCTGAAAACGCCTGTTTTGGGACACTGCAGAGAAAGTGTTTGCAGACTGCTGAATCCACACACGGGTTTAACTCTGGAAGTTGAGTGCACACATTGACAACCGTTCTGTTAGATAGCTGCGTTTTGGATTTAGAAGCAGATATTTCCCTGTGCTTACTGCTGTTTCTTCCATATGCCGGTAATGGGCTGAAAACGCCTGTTTTGGGACTCTGCAGAGAAAGTGTTTGCAGACTGTTGAATCCACACACGGGTTTAACTCTGCAAGTTGAGTGCACACATTGACAACCGTTCTGTTAGATAGCTGCGTTTTGGATTTAGAAGCAGATATTTCCCTGTGCTTACTGCTGTTTCTTCCATATGCCGGTAATGGGCTGAAAACGCCTGTTTTGGGACTCTGAAGAGAAAGTGTTTGCAGACTGCTGAATCCACACACGGGTTTAACTCTGGAAGTTGAGTGCACACATTGACAACCGTTCTGTTAGATAGCTGCGTTTTGGATTTAGAAGCAGATATTTCCCTGTGCTTACTGCTGTTTCTTCCATATGCCGGTAATGGGCTGAAAACGCCTGTTTTGGGACTCTGCAGAGAAAGTGTTTGCAGACTGCTGACTCCACACACGGGTTTAACTCTGGAAGTTGAGTGCACACATTGACAACCGTTCTGTTAGATAGCTGCGTTTTGGATTTAGAAGCAGATATTTCCCTGGGCTTACTGCTGTTTCTTCCATATGCCGGTAATGGGCTGAAAACGCCTGGTTTGGGACTCTGCAGAGAAGATGTTTGCAGACTGCTGAATCCACACACGGGTTTAACTCTGCAAGTTGAGTGCACACATTGACAACCGTTCTGTTAGATAGCTGCGTTTTGGATTTAGAAGCAGATATTTCCCTGTGTTTACTGCTGTTTTTTCCATATGCCGGTAATGGGCTGAAATCGCCTCTTTTGGGACTCTGCAGACAAAGTGTTTGCAGACTGCTGAATCCACACACGGGTTTAACTCTGGAAGTTGAGTGCACACATTGACAACCGTTCTGTTAGATAGCTGCGTTTTGGATTTAGAAGCAGATATTTCCCTGGGCTTACTGCTGTTTCTTCCATATGCCGGTAATGGGCTGAAAACGCCTGGTTTGGGACTCTGCAGAGAAGATGTTTGCAGACTGCTGAATCCACACACGGGTTTAACTCTGGAAGTTGAGTGCACACATTGACAACCGTTCTGTTAGATAGCTGCGTTTTGGATTTAGAAGCAGATATTTCCCTGTGCTTACTGCAGTTTCTTCCATATGCCGGTAATGGGCTGAAAACGCCTGTTTTGGGACTCTGCAGAGAAAGTGTTTGCAGACTGCTGAATCCACACACGGGTTTAACTCTGGAAGTTGAGTGCACACATTGACAACCGTTCTGTTAGATAGCTGCGTTTTGGATTTAGAAACAGATATTTCCCTGTGCTTACTGCTGTTTCTTCCATATGCCGGTAATGGGCTGAAAACGCCTGTTTTGGGACTCTGCAGAGAAAGTGTTTGCAGACTGCTGAATCCACACACGGGTTTATCTCTGGAAGTTGAGTGCACACATTGACAACCGTTCTGTTAGATAGCTGCGTTTTGGATTTAGAAGCAGATATTTCCCTGGGCTTACTGCTGTTTCTTCCATATGCCGGTAATGGGCTGAAAACGCCTGTTTTGGGACCCTGCAGAGAAGATGTTTGCAGACTGCTGAATCCACACACGGGTTTAACTCTGGAAGTTGAGTGCACACATTGACAACCGTTCTGTTAGATAGCTGCGTTTTGGATTTAGAAGCAGATATTTCCCTGTGCTGACTGCTGTTTCTTCCATATGCCGGTAATGGGCTGAAAACGCCTGTTTTGGGACCCTGCAGAGAAAGTGTTTGCAGACTGCTGAATCCACACACGGGTTTAACTCTGGAAGTTGAGTGCACACATTGACAACCGTTCTGTTAGATAGCTGCGTTTTGGATTTAGAAGCAGATATTTCCCTTTGCTTACTGCAGTTTCTTCCATATGCCGGTAATGGGCTGAAAACCCCTGGTTTGGGACTCTGCAGAGAAGATGTTTGCAGACTGCTGAATCCACACACGGGTTTAACTCTGGAAGTTGAGTGCACACATTGACAACCGTTCTGTTAGATAGCTGCGTTTTGGATTTAGAAGCAGATATTTCCCTGTGCTTACTGCTGTTTGTTCCATATGCCGGTAACGGGCTGAAAACGCCTGTTTTGGGACTCTGCAGAGAAAGTGTTTGCAGACTGCTGAATCCACACACGGGTTTAACTCTGGAAGTTGAGTGCACACATTGACAACCGTTCTGTTAGATAGCTGCGTTTTGGATTTAGAAGCAGATATTTCCCTGTGCTTACTGCTGTTTCTTCCATATGCCGGTAATGGGCTGAAAACGCCTGTTTTGGGACTCTGCAGAGAAAGTGTTTGCAGACTGCTGAATCCACACACGGGTTTAACTCTGGAAGTTGAGTGCACACATTGACAACCGTTCTGTTAGATAGCTGCGTTTTGGATTTAGAAGCAGATATTTCCCTGGGCTTCCTGCTGTTTCTTCCATATGCCGGTAATGGGCTGAAAACGCCTGTTTTGGGACTCTGCAGAGAAAGTGTTTGCAGACTGCTGAATCCACACACGGGTTTAACTCTGGAAGTTGAGTGCACACATTGACAACCGTTCTGTTAGATAGCTGCGTTTTGGATTTAGAAGCAGATATTTCCCTGTGCTTACTGCTGTTTCTTCCATATGCCGGTAATGGGCTGAAAACGCCTGCTTTGGCACTCTGCAGAGAAAGTGTTTGCAGACTGCTGAATCCACACACGGGTTTAACTCTGGAAGTTGAGTGCACACATTGACAACCGTTCTGTTAGATAGCTGCGTTTTGGATTTAGAAGCAGATATTTCCGTGGGCTTACTGCTGTTTCTTCCATATGCCGGTAATGGGCTGAAAACGCCTGTTTGGGGACTCTGCAGAGAAAGTGTTTGCAGACTGCTGAATCCACACACGGGTTTAACTCTGGAAGTTGAGTGCACACATTGACAACCGTTCTGTTAGATAGCTGCGTTTTGGATTTAGAAGCAGATATTTCCCTGTGCTTACTGCTGTTTCTTCCATATGCCGGTAATGGGCTGAAAACGCCTGTTTTGGGACTCTGCAGAGAAAGTGTTTGCAGACTGCTGAATCCACACACGGGTTTAACTCTGGAAGTTGAGTGCACACATTGACAACCGTTCTGTTAGATAGCTGCGTTTTGGATTTAGAAGCAGATATTTCCCTGTGCTTACTGCTGTTTCTTCCATATGCCGGTAATGGGCTGAAAACGCCTGCTTTGGCACTCTGCAGAGAAAGTGTTTGCAGACTGCTGAATCCACACACGGGTTTAACTCTGGAAGTTGAGTGCACACATTGACAACCGTTCTGTTAGATAGCTGCGTTTTGGATTTAGAAGCAGATATTTCCCTGGGCTTACTGCTGTTTCTTCCATATGCCGGTAATGGGCTGAAAACGCCTGTTTTGGGACTCTGCAGAGAAAGTGTTTGCAGACTGCTGAATCCACACACGGGTTTAACTCTGGAAGTTGAGTGCACACATTGACAACCGTTCTGTTAGATAGCTGCGTTTTGGATTTAGAAGCAGATATTTCCCTGTGCTTACTGCTGTTTCTTCCATATGCCGGTAATGGGCTGAAAACGCCTGTTTTGGGACTCTGCAGAGAAAGTGTTTGCAGACTGTTGAATCCACACACGTGTTTAACTCTGCAAGTTGAGTGCACACATTGACAACCGTTCTGTTAGATAGCTGCGTTTTGGATTTAGAAGCAGATATTTCCCTGTGCTTACTGCTGTTTCTTCCATATGCCGGTAATGGGCTGAAAACGCCTGTTTTGGGACTCTGAAGAGAAAGTGTTTGCAGACTGCTGAATCCACACACGGGTTTAACTCTGGAAGTTGAGTGCACACATTGACAACCGTTCTGTTAGATAGCTGCGTTTTGGATTTAGAAGCAGATATTTCCCTGTGCTTACTGCTGTTTCTTCCATATGCCGGTAATGGGCTGAAAACGCCTGTTTTGGGACTCTGCAGAGAAAGTGTTTGCAGACTGCTGACTCCACACACGGGTTTAACTCTGGAAGTTGAGTGCACACATTGACAACCGTTCTGTTAGATAGCTGCGTTTTGGATTTAGAAGCAGATATTTCCCTGGGCTTACTGCTGTTTCTTCCATATGCCGGTAATGGGCTGAAAACGCCTGGTTTGGGACTCTGCAGAGAAGATGTTTGCAGACTGCTGAATCCACACACGGGTTTAACTCTGCAAGTTGAGTGCACACATTGACAACCGTTCTGTTAGATAGCTGCGTTTTGGATTTAGAAGCAGATATTTCCCTGTGTTTACTGCTGTTTTTTCCATATGCCGGTAATGGGCTGAAATCGCCTCTTTTGGGACTCTGCAGACAAAGTGTTTGCAGACTGCTGAATCCACACACGGGTTTAACTCTGGAAGTTGAGTGCACACATTGACAACCGTTCTGTTAGATAGCTGCGTTTTGGATTTAGAAGCAGATATTTCCCTGGGCTTACTGCTGTTTCTTCCATATGCCGGTAATGGGCTGAAAACGCCTGGTTTGGGACTCTGCAGAGAAGATGTTTGCAGACTGCTGAATCCACACACGGGTTTAACTCTGGAAGTTGAGTGCACACATTGACAACCGTTCTGTTAGATAGCTGCGTTTTGGATTTAGAAGCAGATATTTCCCTGTGCTTACTGCAGTTTCTTCCATATGCCGGTAATGGGCTGAAAACGCCTGTTTTGGGACTCTGCAGAGAAAGTGTTTGCAGACTGCTGAATCCACACACGGGTTTAACTCTGGAAGTTGAGTGCACACATTGACAACCGTTCTGTTAGATAGCTGCGTTTTGGATTTAGAAACAGATATTTCCCTGTGCTTACTGCTGTTTCTTCCATATGCCGGTAATGGGCTGAAAACGCCTGTTTTGGGACTCTGCAGAGAAAGTGTTTGCAGACTGCTGAATCCACACACGGGTTTATCTCTGGAAGTTGAGTGCACACATTGACAACCGTTCTGTTAGATAGCTGCGTTTTGGATTTAGAAGCAGATATTTCCCTGGGCTTACTGCTGTTTCTTCCATATGCCGGTAATGGGCTGAAAACGCCTGTTTTGGGACCCTGCAGAGAAGATGTTTGCAGACTGCTGAATCCACACACGGGTTTAACTCTGGAAGTTGAGTGCACACATTGACAACCGTTCTGTTAGATAGCTGCGTTTTGGATTTAGAAGCAGATATTTCCCTGTGCTGACTGCTGTTTCTTCCATATGCCGGTAATGGGCTGAAAACGCCTGTTTTGGGACCCTGCAGAGAAAGTGTTTGCAGACTGCTGAATCCACACACGGGTTTAACTCTGGAAGTTGAGTGCACACATTGACAACCGTTCTGTTAGATAGCTGCGTTTTGGATTTAGAAGCAGATATTTCCCTTTGCTTACTGCAGTTTCTTCCATATGCCGGTAATGGGCTGAAAACCCCTGGTTTGGGACTCTGCAGAGAAGATGTTTGCAGACTGCTGAATCCACACACGGGTTTAACTCTGGAAGTTGAGTGCACACATTGACAACCGTTCTGTTAGATAGCTGCGTTTTGGATTTAGAAGCAGATATTTCCCTGTGCTTACTGCTGTTTGTTCCATATGCCGGTAATGGGCTGAAAACGCCTGTTTTGGGACTCTGCAGAGAAAGTGTTTGCAGACTGCTGAATCCACACACGGGTTTAACTCTGGAAGTTGAGTGCACACATTGACAACCGTTCTGTTAGATAGCTGCGTTTTGGATTTAGAAGCAGATATTTCCCTGTGCTTACTGCTGTTTCTTCCATATGCCGGTAATGGGCTGAAAACGCCTGTTTTGGGACTCTGCAGAGAAAGTGTTTGCAGACTGCTGAATCCACACACGGGTTTAACTCTGGAAGTTGAGTGCACACATTGACAACCGTTCTGTTAGATAGCTGCGTTTTGGATTTAGAAGCAGATATTTCCCTGGGCTTCCTGCTGTTTCTTCCATATGCCGGTAATGGGCTGAAAACGCCTGTTTTGGGACTCTGCAGAGAAAGTGTTTGCAGACTGCTGAATCCACACACGGGTTTAACTCTGGAAGTTGAGTGCACACATTGACAACCGTTCTGTTAGATAGCTGCGTTTTGGATTTAGAAGCAGATATTTCCCTGGGCTTTCTGCTGTTTCTTCCATATGCCGGTAATGGGCTGAAAACGCCTGGTTTGGGACCCTGCAGAGAAGATGTTTGCAGACTGCTGAATCCACACACGGGTTTAACTCTGGAAGTTGAGTGCACACATTGACAACCGTTCTGTTAGATAGCTGCGTTTTGGATTTAGAAGCAGATATTTCCCTGTGCTTACTGCTGTTTCTTCCATATGCCGGTAATGGGCTGAAAACGCCTGTTTTGGGACTCTGCAGAGAAAGTGTTTGCAGACTGCTGAATCCACACACGGGTTTAACTCTGGAAGTTGAGTGCACACATTGACAACCGTTCTGTTAGATAGCTGCGTTTTGGATTTAGAAGCAGATATTTCCCTGGGCTTACTGCTGTTTCTTCCATATGCCGGTAATGGGCTGAAAACACCTGTTTTGGGACTCTGCAGAGAAAGTGTTTGCAGACTGCTGAATCCACACACGGGTTTAACTCTGGAAGTTGAGTGCACACATTGACAACCGTTCTGTTAGATAGCTGCGTTTTGGATTTAGAAGCAGATATTTCCCTGTGCTTACTGCTGTTTCTTCCATATGCCGGTAATGGGCTGAAAACGCCTGTTTTGGGACTCTGCAGAGAAAGTGTTTGCAGACTGCTGAATCCACACACGGGTTTAACTCTGGAAGTTGAGTGCACACATTGACAACCGTTCTGTTAGATAGCTGCGTTTTGGATTTAGAAGCAGATATTTCCGTGGGCTTACTGCTGTTTCTTCCATATGCCGGTAATGGGCTGAAAACGCCTGTTTTGGGACTCTGCAGAGAAAGTGTTTGCAGACTGCTGAATCCACACACGGGTTTAACTCTGGAAGTTGAGTGCACACATTGACAACCGTTCTGTTAGATAGCTGCGTTTTGGATTTAGAAGCAGATATTTCCCTGTGCTTACTGCTGTTTCTTCCATATGCCGGTAATGGGCTGAAAACGCCTGCTTTGGCACTCTGCAGAGAAAGTGTTTGCAGACTGCTGAATCCACACACGGGTTTAACTCTGGAAGTTGACTGCACACATTGACAACCGTTCTGTTAGATAGCTGCGTTTTGGATTTAGAAGCAGATATTTCCCTGTGCTTACTGCTGTTTCTTCCATATGCCGGTAATGGGCTGAAAACGCCTGCTTTGGCACTCTGCAGAGAAAGTGTTTGCAGACTGCTGAATCCACACACGGGTTTAACTCTGGAAGTTGAGTGCACACATTGACAACCGTTCTGTTAGATAGCTGCGTTTTGGATTTAGAAGCAGATATTTCCCTGGGCTTACTGCTGTTTCTTCCATATGCCGGTAATGGGCTGAAAACGCCTGTTTTGGGACTCTGCAGAGAAAGTGTTTGCAGACTGCTGAATCCACACACGGGTTTAACTCTGGACGTTGAGTGCACACATTGACAACCGTTCTGTTAGATAGCTGCGTTTTGGATTTAGAAGCAGATATTTCCCTGTGCTTACTGCTGTTTCTTCCATATGCCGGTAATGGGCTGAAAACGCCTGTTTTGGGACTCTGCAGAGAAAGTGTTTGCAGACTGCTGAATCCACACACGGGTTTAACTCTGGAAGTTGAGTGCACACATTGACAACCGTTCTGTTAGATAGCTGCGTTTTGGATTTAGAAGCAGATATTTCCCTGTGCTTACTGCTGTTTCTTCCATATGCCGGTAATGGGCTGAAAACGCCTGCTTTGGCACTCTGCAGAGAAAGTGTTTGCAGACTGCTGAATCCACACACGGGTTTAACTCTGGAAGTTGAGTGCACACATTGACAACCGTTCTGTTAGATAGCTGCGTTTTGGATTTAGAAGCAGATATTTCCCTGGGCTTACTGCTGTTTCTTCCATATGCCGGTAATGGGCTGAAAACGCCTGTTTTGGGACTCTGCAGAGAAAGTGTTTGCAGACTGCTGAATCCACACACGGGTTTAACTCTGGAAGTTGAGTGCACACATTGACAACCGTTCTGTTAGATAGCTGCGTTTTGGATTTAGAAGCAGATATTTCCCTGTGCTTACTGCTGTTTCTTCCATATGCCGGTAATGGGCTGAAAACGCCTGTTTTGGGACTCTGCAGAGAAAGTGTTTGCAGACTGTTGAATCCACACACGGGTTTAACTCTGCAAGTTGAGTGCACACATTGACAACCGTTCTGTTAGATAGCTGCGTTTTGGATTTAGAAGCAGATATTTCCCTGTGCTTACTGCTGTTTCTTCCATATGCCGGTAAAGGGCTGAAAACGCCTGTTTTGGGACTCTGAAGAGAAAGTGTTTGCAGACTGCTGAATCCACACACGGGTTTTAACTCTGGAAGTTGAGTGCACACATTGACAACCGTTCTGTTAGATAGCTGCGTTTTGGATTTAGAAGCAGATATTTCCCTGTGCTTACTGCTGTTTCTTCCATATGCCGGTAATGGGCTGAAAACGCCTGTTTTGGGACTCTGCAGAGGAAGTGTTTGCAGACTGCTGACTCCACACACGGGTTTAACTCTGGAAGTGAGTGCACACATTGACAACCGTTCTGTTAGATAGCTGCGTTTTGGATTTAGAAGCAGATATTTCCCTGGGCTTACTGCTGTTTCTTCCATATGCCGGTAATGGGCTGAAAACGCCTGGATTGGGACTCTGCAGAGAAGATGTTTGCAGACTGCTGAATCCACACACGGGTTTAACTCTGCAAGTTGAGTGCACACATTGACAACCGTTCTGTTAAATAGCTGCGTTTTGGATTTAGAAGCAGATATTTCCCTGTGCTTACTGCTGTTTCTTCCATATGCCGGTAATGGGCTGAAAACGCCTGCTTTGGCACTCTGCAGAGAAAGTGTTTTGCAGACTGCTGAATCCACACACGGGTTTAACTCTGGAAGTTGAGTGCACACATTGACAACCGTTCTGTTAGATAGCTGCGTTTTGGATTTAGAAGCAGATATTTCCCTGGGCTTACTGCTGTTTCTTCCATATGCCGGTAATGGGCTGAAAACGCCTGTTTTGGGACTCTGCAGAGAAAGTGTTTGCAGACTGCTGAATCCACACACGGGTTTAACTCTGGACGTTGAGTGCACACATTGACAACCGTTCTGTTAGATAGCTGCGTTTTGGATTTAGAAGCAGATATTTCCCTGTGCTTACTGCTGTTTCTTCCATATGCCGGTAATGGGCTGAAAACGCCTGTTTTGGGACTCTGCAGAGAAAGTGTTTGCAGACTGCTGAATCCACACACGGGTTTAACTCTGGAAGTTGAGTGCACACATTGACAACCGTTCTGTTAGATAGCTGCGTTTTGGATTTAGAAGCAGATATTTCCCTGTGCTTACTGCTGTTTCTTCCATATGCCGGTAATGGGCTGAAAACGCCTGCTTTGGCACTCTGCAGAGAAAGTGTTTGCAGACTGCTGAATCCACACACGGGTTTAACTCTGGAAGTTGAGTGCACACATTGACAACCGTTCTGTTAGATAGCTGCGTTTTGGATTTAGAAGCAGATATTTCCCTGGGCTTACTGCTGTTTCTTCCATATGCCGGTAATGGGCTGAAAACGCCTGTTTTGGGACTCTGCAGAGAAAGTGTTTGCAGACTGCTGAATCCACACACGGGTTTAACTCTGGAAGTTGAGTGCACACATTGACAACCGTTCTGTTAGATAGCTGCGTTTTGGATTTAGAAGCAGATATTTCCCTGTGCTTACTGCTGTTTCTTCCATATGCCGGTAATGGGCTGAAAACGCCTGTTTTGGGACTCTGCAGAGAAAGTGTTTGCAGACTGTTGAATCCACACACGGGTTTAACTCTGCAAGTTGAGTGCACACATTGACAACCGTTCTGTTAGATAGCTGCGTTTTGGATTTAGAAGCAGATATTTCCCTGTGCTTACTGCAGTTTCTTCCATATGCCGGTAATGGGCTGAAAACGCCTGTTTTGGGACTCTGAAGAGAAAGTGTTTGCAGACTGCTGAATCCACACACGGGTTTAACTCTGGAAGATGAGTGCACACATTGACAACCGTTCTGTTAGATAGCTGCGTTTTGGATTTAGAAGCAGATATTTCCCTGTGCTTACTGCTGTTTCTTCCATATGCCGGTAATGGGCTGAAAACGCCTGTTTTGGGACTCTGCAGAGGAAGTGTTTGCAGACTGCTGACTCCACACACGGGTTTAACTCTGGAAGTTGAGTGCACACATTGACAACCGTTCTGTTAGATAGCTGCGTTTTGGATTTAGAAGCAGATATTTCCCTGTGCTTACTGCTGTTTCTTCCATATGCCGGTAATGGGCTGAAAACGCCTGGTTTGGGACTCTGCAGAGAAGATGTTTGCAGACTGCTGAATCCACACACAGGTTTAACTCTGCAAGTTGAGTGCACACATTGACAACCGTTCTGTTAGATAGCTGCGTTTTGGATTTAGAAGCAGATATTTCCCTGTGTTTACTGCTGTTTTTTCCATATGCCGGTAATGGCTGAAATCGCCTCTTTTGGGACTCTGCAGACAAAGTGTTTGCAGACTGCTGAATCCACACACGGGTTTAACTCTGGAAGTTGAGTGCACACATTGACAACCGTTCTGTTAGATAGCTGCGTTTTGGATTTAGAAGCAGATATTTCCCTGGGCTTACTGCTGCTTCTTCCATATGCCGGTAATGGGCTGAAAACGCCTGGTTTGGGACTCTGCAGAGAAGATGTTTGCAGACTGCTGAATCCACACACGGGTTTAACTCTGGAAGTTGAGTGCACACATTGACAACCGTTCTGTTAGATAGCTGCGTTTTGGATTTAGAAGCAGATATTTCCCTGTGCTTACTGCAGTTTCTTCCATATGCCGGTAATGGGCTGAAAACGCCTGTGTTGGGACTCTGCAGAGAAAGTGTTTGCAGACTGCTGAATCCACACACGGGTTTAACTCTGGAAGTTGAGTGCACACATTGACAACCGTTCTGTTAGATAGCTGCGTTTTGGATTTAGAAACAGATATTTCCCTGTGCTTACTGCTGTTTCTTCCATATGCCGGTAATGGGCTGAAAACGCCTGTTTTGGGTCTCTGCAGAGAAAGTGTTTGTAGACTGCTGAATCCACACACGGGTTTATCTCTGGAAGTTGAGTGCACACATTGACAACCGTTCTGTTAGATAGCTGCGTTTTGGATTTAGAAGCAGATATTTCCCTGGGCTTACTGCTGTTTCTTCCATATGCCGGTAATGGGCTGAAAACGCCTGTTTTGGGACCCTGCAGAGAAGATGTTTGCAGACTGCTGAATCCACACACGGGTTTAACTCTGGAAGTTGAGTGCACACATTGACAACCGTTCTGTTAGATAGCTGCGTTTTGGATTTAGAAGCAGATATTTCCCTGTGCTGACTGCTGTTTCTTCCATATGCCGGTAATGGGCTGAAAACGCCTGTTTTGGGACCCTGCAGAGAAAGTGTTTGCAGACTGCTGAATCCCACACGGGTTTAACTCTGGAAGTTGAGTGCACACATTGACAACCGTTCTGTTAGATAGCTGCGTTTTGGATTTAGAAGCAGATATTTCCCTGTGCTTACTGCTGTTTCTTCCATATGCCGGTAATGGGCTGAAAACGCCTGTTTTGGGACTCTGCAGAGAAAGTGTTTGCAGACTGCTGAATCCACACACGGGTTTAACTCTGGAAGTTGAGTGCACACATTGACAACCGTTCTGTTAGATAGCTGCGTTTTGGATTTAGAAGCAGATATTTCCGTGGGCTTACTGCTGTTTCTTCCATATGCCGGTAATGGGCTGAAAACGCCTGTTTTGGGACTCTGCAGAGAAAGTGTTTTGCAGACTGCTGAATCCACACACGGGTTTAACTCTGGAAGTTGAGTGCACACATTGACAACCGTTCTGTTAGATAGCTGCGTTTTGGATTTAGAAGCAGATATTTCCCTGTGCTTACTGCTGTTTCTTCCATATGCCGGTAATGGGCTGAAAACGCCTGCTTTGGCACTCTGCAGAGAAAGTGTTTGCAGACTGCTGAATCCACACACGGGTTTAACTCTGGAAGTTGACTGCACACATTGACAACCGTTCTGTTAGATAGCTGCGTTTTGGATTTAGAAGCAGATATTTCCCTGTGCTTACTGCTGTTTCTTCCATATGCCGGTAATGGGCTGAAAACGCCTGCTTTGGCACTCTGCAGAGAAAGTGTTTGCAGACTGCTGAATCCACACACGGGTTTAACTCTGGAAGTTGAGTGCACACATTGACAACCGTTCTGTTAGATAGCTGCGTTTTGGATTTAGAAGCAGATATTTCCCTGGGCTTACTGCTGTTTCTTCCATATGCCGGTAATGGGCTGAAAACGACTGTTTTGGGACTCTGCAGAGAAAGTGTTTGCAGACTGCTGAATCCACACACGGGTTTAACTCTGGACGTTGAGTGCACACATTGACAACCGTTCTGTTAGATAGCTGCGTTTTGGATTTAGAAGCAGATATTTCCCTGTGCTTACTGCTGTTTCTTCCATATGCCGGTAATGGGCTGAAAACGCCTGTTTTGGGACTCTGCAGAGAAAGTGTTTGCAGACTGCTGAATCCACACACGGGTTTAACTCTGGAAGTTGAGTGCACACATTGACAACCGTTCTGTTAGATAGCTGCGTTTTGGATTTAGAAGCAGATATTTCCCTGTGCTTACTGCTGTTTCTTCCATATGCCGGTAATGGGCTGAAAACGCCTGCTTTGGCACTCTGCAGAGAAAGTGTTTGCAGACTGCTGAATCCACACACGGGTTTAACTCTGGAAGTTGAGTGCACACATTGACAACCGTTCTGTTAGATAGCTGCGTTTTGGATTTAGAAGCAGATATTTCCTGGGCTTACTGCTGTTTCTTCCATATGCCGGTAATGGGCTGAAAACGCCTGTTTTGGGACTCTGCAGAGAAAGTGTTTGCAGACTGCTGAATCCACACACGGGTTTAACTCTGGAAGTTGAGTGCACACATTGACAACCGTTCTGTTAGATAGCTGCGTTTTGGATTTAGAAGCAGATATTTCCCTGTGCTTACTGCTGTTTCTTCCATATGCCGGTAATGGGCTGACGCCTGTTTTGGGACTCTGCAGAGAAATTGTTTGCAGACTGTTGAATCCACACACGGGTTTAACTCTGCAAGTTGAGTGCACACATTGACAACCGTTCTGTTAGATAGCTGCGTTTTGGATTTAGAAGCAGATATTTCCCTGTGCTTACTGCAGTTTCTTCCATATGCCGGTAATGGGCTGAAAACGCCTGTTTTGGGACTCTGAAGAGAAAGTGTTTGCAGACTGCTGAATCCACACACGGGTTTAACTCTGGAAGTTGAGTGCACACATTGACAACCGTTCTGTTAGATAGCTGCGTTTTGGATTTAGAAGCAGATATTTCCCTGTGCTTACTGCTGTTTCTTCCATATGCCGGTAATGGGCTGAAAACGCCTGTTTTGGGACTCTGCAGAGGAAGTGTTTGCAGACTGCTGACTCCACACACGGGTTTAACTCTGGAAGTTGAGTGCACACATTGACAACCGTTCTGTTAGATAGCTGCGTTTTGGATTTAGAAGCAGATATTTCCCTGGGCTTACTGCTGTTTCTTCCATATGCCGGTAATGGGCTGAAAACGCCTGGTTTGGGACTCTGCAGAGAAGATGTTTGCAGACTGCTGAATCCACACACGGGTTTAACTCTGCAAGTTGAGTGCACACATTGACAACCGTTCTGTTAGATAGCTGCGTTTTGGATTTAGAAGCAGATATTTCCCTGTGCTTACTGCTGTTTCTTCCATATGCCGGTAATGGGCTGAAAACGCCTGCTTTGGCACTCTGCAGAGAAAGTGTTTGCAGACTGCTGAATCCACACACGGGTTTAACTCTGGAAGTTGAGTGCACACATTGACAACCGTTCTGTTAGATAGCTGCGTTTTGGATTTAGAAGCAGATATTTCCCTGGGCTTACTGCTGTTTCTTCCATATGCCGGTAATGGGCTGAAAACGCCTGTTTTGGGACTCTGCAGAGAAAGTGTTTGCAGACTGCTGAATCCACACACGGGTTTAACTCTGGACGTTGAGTGCACACATTGACAACCGTTCTGTTAGATAGCTGCGTTTTGGATTTAGAAGCAGATATTTCCCTGTGCTTACTGCTGTTTCTTCCATATGCCGGTAATGGGCTGAAAACGCCTGTTTTGGGACTCTGCAGAGAAAGTGTTTGCAGACTGCTGAATCCACACACGGGTTTAACTCTGGAAGTTGAGTGCACACATTGACAACCGTTCTGTTAGATAGCTGCGTTTTGGATTTAGAAGCAGATATTTCCCTGTGCTTACTGCTGTTTCTTCCATATGCCGGTAATGGGCTGAAAACGCCTGCTTTGGCACTCTGCAGAGAAAGTGTTTGCAGACTGCTGAATCCACACACGGGTTTAACTCTGGAAGTTGAGTGCACACATTGACAACCGTTCTGTTAGATAGCTGCGTTTTGGATTTAGAAGCAGATATTTCCCTGGGCTTACTGCTGTTTCTTCCATATGCCGGTAATGGGCTGAAAACGCCTGTTTTGGGACTCTGCAGAGAAAGTGTTTGCAGACTGCTGAATCCACACACGGGTTTAACTCTGGAAGTTGAGTGCACACATTGACAACCGTTCTGTTAGATAGCTGCGTTTTGGATTTAGAAGCAGATATTTCCCTGTGCTTACTGCTGTTTCTTCCATATGCCGGTAATGGGCTGAAAACGCCTGTTTTGGGACTCTGCAGAGAAAGTGTTTGCAGACTGTTGAATCCACACACGGGTTTAACTCTGCAAGTTGAGTGCACACATTGACAACCGTTCTGTTAGATAGCTGCGTTTTGGATTTAGAAGCAGATATTTCCCTGTGCTTACTGCAGTTTCTTCCATATGCCGGTAATGGGCTGAAAACGCCTGTTTTGGGACTCTGAAGAGAAAGTGTTTGCAGACTGCTGAATCCACACACGGGTTTAACTCTGGAAGTTGAGTGCACACATTGACAACCGTTCTGTTAGATAGCTGCGTTTTGGATTTAGAAGCAGATATTTCCCTGTGCTTACTGCTGTTTCTTCCATATGCCGGTAATGGGCTGAAAACGCCTGTTTTGGGACTCTGCAGAGGAAGTGTTTGCAGACTGCTGACTCCACACACGGGTTTAACTCTGGAAGTTGAGTGCACACATTGACAACCGTTCTGTTAGATAGCTGCGTTTTGGATTTAGAAGCAGATATTTCCCTGGGCTTACTGCTGTTTCTTCCATATGCCGGTAATGGGCTGAAAACGCCTGGTTTGGGACTCTGCAGAGAAGATGTTTGCAGACTGCTGAATCCACACACGGGTTTAACTCTGCAAGTTGAGTGCACACATTGACAACCGTTCTGTTAGATAGCTGCGTTTTGGATTTAGAAGCAGATATTTCCCTGGGTTTACTGCTGTTTTTTCCATATGCCGGTAATGGGCTGAAATCGCCTCTTTTGGGACTCTGCAGACAAAGTGTTTGCAGACTGCTGAATCCACACACGGGTTTAACTCTGGAAGTTGAGTGCACACATTGACAACCGTTCTGTTAGATAGCTGCGTTTTGGATTTAGAAGCAGATATTTCCCTGGGCTTACTGCTGTTTCTTCCATATGCCGGTAATGGGCTGAAAACGCCTGGTTTGGGACTCTGCAGAGAAGATGTTTGCAGACTGCTGAATCCACACACGGGTTTAACTCTGGAAGTTGAGTGCACACATTGACAACCGTTCTGTTAGATAGCTGCGTTTTGGATTTAGAAGCAGATATTTCCCTGTGCTTACTGCTGTTTCTTCCATATGCCGGTAATGGGCTGAAAACGCCTGGTTTGGGACTCTGCAGAGAAGATGTTTGCAGACTGCTGAATCCACACACGGGTTTAACTCTGGAAGTTGAGTGCACACATTGACAACCGTTCTGTTAGATAGCTGCGTTTTGGATTTAGAAGCAGATATTTCCCTGTGCTTACTGCAGTTTCTTCCATATGCCGGTAATGGGCTGAAAACGCCTGTTTTGGGACTCTGCAGAGAAAGTGTTTGCAGACTGCTGAATCCACACACGGGTTTAACTCTGGAAGTTGAGTGCACACATTGACAACCGTTCTGTTAGATAGCTGCGTTTTGGATTTAGAAACAGATATTTCCCTGTGCTTACTGCTGTTTCTTCCATATGCCGGTAATGGGCTGAAAACGCCTGTTTTGGGTCTCTGCAGAGAAAGTGTTTGCAGACTGCTGAATCCACACACGGGTTTATCTCTGGAAGTTGAGTGCACACATTGACAACCGTTCTGTTAGATAGCTGCGTTTTGGATTTAGAAGCAGATATTTCCCTGGGCTTACTGCTGTTTCTTCCATATGCCGGTAATGGGCTGAAAACGCCTGTTTTGGGACCCTGCAGAGAAGATGTTTGCAGACTGCTGAATCCACACACGGGTTTAACTCTGGAAGTTGAGTGCACACATTGACAACCGTTCTGTTAGATAGCTGCGTTTTGGATTTAGAAGCAGATATTTCCCTGTGCTGACTGCTGTTTCTTCCATATGCCGGTAATGGGCTGAAAACGCCTGTTTTGGGACCCTGCAGAGAAAGTGTTTGCAGACTGCTGAATCCACACACGGGTTTAACTCTGGAAGTTGAGTGCACACATTGACAACCGTTCTGTTAGATAGCTGCGTTTTGGATTTAGAAGCAGATATTTCCCTTTGCTTACTGCAGTTTCTTCCATATGCCGGTAATGGGCTGAAAACCCCTGGTTTGGGACTCTGCAGAGAAGATGTTTGCAGACTGCTGAATCCACACACGGGTTTAACTCTGGAAGTTGAGTGCACACATTGACAACCGTTCTGTTAGATAGCTGCGTTTTGGATTTAGAAGCAGATATTTCCCTGTGCTTACTGCTGTTTCTTCCATATGCCGGTAATGGGCTGAAAACGCCTGTTTTGGGACTCTGCAGAGAAAGTGTTTGCAGACTGCTGAATCCACACACGGGTTTAACTCTGGAAGTTGAGTGCACACATTGACAACCGTTCTGTTAGATAGCTGCGTTTTGGATTTAGAAGCAGATATTTCCCTGTGCTTACTGCTGTTTCTTCCATATGCCGGTAATGGGCTGAAAACGCCTGTTTTGGGACTCTGCAGAGAAAGTGTTTGCAGACTGCTGAATCCACACACGGGTTTAACTCTGGAAGTTGAGTGCACACATTGACAACCGTTCTGTTAGATAGCTGCGTTTTGGATTTAGAAGCAGATATTTCCCTGGGCTTCCTGCTGTTTCTTCCATATGCCGGTAATGGGCTGAAAACGCCTGTTTTGGGACTCTGCAGAGAAAGTGTTTGCAGACTGCTGAATCCACACACGGGTTTAACTCTGGAAGTTGAGTGCACACATTGACAACCGTTCTGTTAGATAGCTGCGTTTTGGATTTAGAAGCAGATATTTCCCTGTGCTTACTGCTGTTTCTTCCATATGCCGGTAATGGGCTGAAAACGCCTGGTTTGGGACCCTGCAGAGAAGATGTTTGCAGACTGCTGAATCCACACACGGGTTTAACTCTGGAAGTTGAGTGCACACATTGACAACCGTTCTGTTAGATAGCTGCGTTTTGGATTTAGAAGCAGATATTTCCCTGTGCTTACTGCTGTTTCTTCCATATGCCGGTAATGGGCTGAAAACGCCTGTTTTGGGACTCTGCAGAGAAAGTGTTTGCAGACTGCTGAATCCACACACGGGTTTAACTCTGGAAGTTGAGTGCACACATTGACAACTGTTCTGTTAGATAGCTGCGTTTTGGATTTAGAAGCAGATATTTCCCTGGGCTTACTGCTGTTTCTTCCATATGCCGGTAATGGGCTGAAAACGCCTGTTTTGGGACTCTGCAGAGAAAGTGTTTGCAGACTGCTGAATCCACACACGGGTTTAACTCTGGAAGTTGAGTGCACACATTGACAACCGTTCTGTTAGATAGCTGGGTTTTGGATTTAGAAGCAGATATTTCCCTGGGCTTACTGCTGTTTCTTCCATATGCCGGTAATGGGCTGAAAACGCCTGTTTTGGGACTCTGCAGAGAAAGTGTTTGCAGACTGCTGAATCCACACACGGGTTTATCTCTGGAAGTTGAGTGCACACATTGACAACCGTTCTGTTAGATAGCTGCGTTTTGGATTTAGAAGCAGATATTTCCCTGGGCTTACTGCTGTTTCTTCCATATGCCGGTAATGGGCTGAAAACGCCTGTTTTGGGACCCTGCAGAGAAGATGTTTGCAGACTGCTGAATCCACACACGGGTTTAACTCTGGAAGTTGAGTGCACACATTGACAACCGTTCTGTTAGATAGCTGCGTTTTGGATTTAGAAGCAGATATTTCCCTGTGCTGACTGCTGTTTCTTCCATATGCCGGTAATGGGCTGAAAACGCCTGTTTTGGGACCCTGCAGAGAAAGTGTTTGCAGACTGCTGAATCCACACACGGGTTTAACTCTGGAAGTTGAGTGCACACATTGACAACCGTTCTGTTAGATAGCTGCGTTTTGGATTTAGAAGCAGATATTTCCCTGGGCTTACTGCTGTTTCTTCCATATGCCGGTAATGGGCTGAAAACGCCTGTTTTGGGACTCTGCAGAGAAAGTGTTTGCAGACTGCTGAATCCACACACGGGCTTAACTCTGGACGTTGAGTGCACACATTGACAACCGTTCTGTTAGATAGCTGCGTTTTGGATTTAGAAGCAGATATTTCCCTGTGCTTACTGCTGTTTCTTCCATATGCCGGTAATGGGCTGAAAACGCCTGTTTTGGGACTCTGCAGAGAAAGTGTTTGCAGACTGCTGAATCCACACACGGGTTTAACTCTGGAAGTTGAGTGCACACATTGACAACCGTTCTGTTAGATAGCTGCGTTTTGGATTTAGAAGCAGATATTTCCCTGTGCTTACTGCTGTTTCTTCCATATGCCGGTAATGGGCTGAAAACGCCTGCTTTGGCACTCTGCAGAGAAAGTGTTTGCAGACTGCTGAATCCACACACGGGTTTAACTCTGGAAGTTGAGTGCACACATTGACAACCGTTCTGTTAGATAGCTGCGTTTTGGATTTAGAAGCAGATATTTCCCTGGGCTTACTGCTGTTTCTTCCATATGCCGGTAATGGGCTGAAAACGCCTGTTTTGGGACTCTGCAGAGAAAGTGTTTGCAGACTGCTGAATCCACACACGGGTTTAACTCTGGAAGTTGAGTGCACACATTGACAACCGTTCTGTTAGATAGCTGCGTTTTGGATTTAGAAGCAGATATTTCCCTGTGCTTACTGCTGTTTCTTCCATATGCCGGTAATGGGCTGAAAACGCCTGTTTTGGGACTCTGCAGAGAAAGTGTTTGCAGACTGTTGAATCCACACACGGGTTTAACTCTGCTAGTTGAGTGCACACATTGACAACCGTTCTGTTAGATAGCTGCGTTTTGGATTTAGAAGCAGATATTTCCCTGTGCTTACTGCTGTTTCTTCCATATGCCGGTAATGGGCTGAAAACGCCTGTTTTGGGACTCTGAAGAGAAAGTGTTTGCAGACTGCTGAATCCACACACGGGTTTAACTCTGGAAGTTGAGTGCACACATTGACAACCGTTCTGTTAGATAGCTGCGTTTTGGATTTAGAAGCAGATATTTCCCTGTGCTTACTGCTGTTTCTTCCATATGCCGGTAATGGGCTGAAAACGCCTGTTTTGGGACTCTGCAGAGAAAGTGTTTGCAGACTGCTGACTCCACACACGGGTTTAACTCTGGAAGTTGAGTGCACACATTGACAACCGTTCTGTTAGATAGCTGCGTTTTGGATTTAGAAGCAGATATTTCCCTGGGCTTACTGCTGTTTCTTCCATATGCCGGTAATGGGCTGAAAACGCCTGGTTTGGGACTCTGCAGAGAAGATGTTTGCAGACTGCTGAATCCACACACGGGTTTAACTCTGCAAGTTGAGTGCACACATTGACAACCGTTCTCTTAGATAGCTGCGTTTTGGATTTAGAAGCAGATATTTCCCTGTGTTTACTGCTGTTTTTTCCATATGCCGGTAATGGGCTGAAATCGCCTCTTTTGGGACTCTGCAGACAAAGTGTTTGCAGACTGCTGAATCCACACACGGGTTTAACTCTGGAAGTTGAGTGCACACATTGACAACCGTTCTGTTAGATAGCTGCGTTTTGGATTTAGAAGCAGATATTTCCCTGGGCTTACTGCTGTTTCTTCCATATGCCGGTAATGGGCTGAAAACGCCTGGTTTGGGACTCTGCAGAGAAGATGTTTGCAGACTGCTGAATCCACACACGGGTTTAACTCTGGAAGTTGAGTGCACACATTGACAACCGTTCTGTTAGATAGCTGCGTTTTGGATTTAGAAGCAGATATTTCCCTGTGCTTACTGCTGTTTCTTCCATATGCCGGTAATGGGCTGAAAACGCCTGGTTTGGGACTCTGCAGAGAAGATGTTTGCAGACTGCTGAATCCACACACGGGTTTAACTCTGGAAGTTGAGTGCACACATTGACAACCGTTCTGTTAGATAGCTGCGTTTTGGATTTAGAAGCAGATATTTCCCTGTGCTTACTGCAGTTTCTTCCATATGCCGGTAATGGGCTGAAAACGCCTGTTTTGGGACTCTGCAGAGAAAGTGTTTGCAGACTGCTGAATCCACACACGGGTTTAACTCTGGAAGTTGAGTGCACACATTGACAACCGTTCTGTTAGATAGCTGCGTTTTGGATTTAGAAACAGATATTACCCTGTGCTTACTGCTGTTTCTTCCATATGCCGGTAATGGGCTGAAAACGCCTGTTTTGGGACTCTGCAAAGAAAGTGTTTGCAGACTGCTGAATCCACACACGGGTTTATCTCTGGAAGTTGAGTGCACACATTGACAACCGTTCTGTTAGATAGCTGCGTTTTGGATTTAGAAGCAGATATTTCCCTGGGCTTACTGCTGTTTCTTCCATATGCCGGTAATGGGCTGAAAACGCCTGTTTTGGGACCCTGCAGTGAAGATGTTTGCAGACTGCTGAATCCACACACGGGTTTAACTCTGGAAGTTGAGTGCACACATTGACAACCGTTCTGTTAGATAGCTGTGTTTTGGATTTAGAAGCAGATATTTCCCTGTGCTGACTGCTGTTTCTTCCATATGCCGGTAATGGGCTGAAAACGCCTGTTTTGGGACCCTGCAGAGAAAGTGTTTGCAGACTGCTGAATCCACACACGGGTTTAACTCTGGAAGTTGAGTGCACACATTGACAACCGTTCTGTTAGATAGCTGCGTTTTGGATTTAGAAGCAGATATTTCCCTGGGCTTACTGCTGTTTCTTCCATATGCCGGTAATGGGCTGAAAACGCCTGTTTTGGGACTCTGCAGAGAAAGTGTTTGCAGACTGCTGAATCCACACACGGGTTTAACTCTGGACGTTGAGTGCACACATTGACAACCGTTCTGTTAGATAGCTGCGTTTTGGATTTAGAAGCAGATATTTCCCTGTGCTTACTGCTGTTTCTTCCATATGCCGGTAATGGGCTGAAAACGCCTGTTTTGGGACTCTGCAGAGAAAGTGTTTGCAGACTGCTGAATCCACACACGGGTTTAACTCTGGAAGTTGAGTGCACACATTGACAACCGTTCTGTTAGATAGCTGCGTTTTGGATTTAGAAGCAGATATTTCCCTGTGCTTACTGCTGTTTCTTCCATATGCCGGTAATGGGCTGAAAACGCCTGCTTTGGCACTCTGCAGAGAAAGTGTTTGCAGACTGCTGAATCCACACACGGGTTTAACTCTGAAGTTGAGTGCACACATTGACAACCGTTCTGTTAGATAGCTGCGTTTTGGATTTAGAAGCAGATATTTCCCTGGGCTTACTGCTGTTTCTTCCATATGCCGGTAATGGGCTGAAAACGCCTGCTTTGGGACTCTGAAGAGAAAGTGTTTGCAGACTGCTGAATCCACACACGGGTTTAACTCTGGAAGTTGAGTGCACACATTGACAACCGTTCTGTTAGATAGCTGCGTTTTGGATTTAGAAGCAGATATTTCCCTGTGCTTACTGCTGTTTCTTCCATATGCCGGTAATGGGCTGAAAACGCCTGTTTTGGGACTCTGCAGAGAAAGTGTTTGCAGACTGTTGAATCCACACACGGGTTTAACTCTGCAAGTTGAGTGCACACATTGACAACCGTTCTGTTAGATAGCTGCGTTTTGGATTTAGAAGCAGATATTTCCCTGTGCTTACTGCAGTTTCTTCCATATGCCGGTAATGGGCTGAAAACGCCTGTTTTGGGACTCTGAAGAGAAAGTGTTTGCAGACTGCTGAATCCACACACGGGTTTAACTCTGGAAGTTGAGTGCACACATTGACAACCGTTCTGTTAGATAGCTGCGTTTTGGATTTAGAAGCAGATATTTCCCTGTGCTTACTGCTGTTTCTTCCATATGCCGGTAATGGGCTGAAAACGCCTGTTTTGGGACTCTGCAGAGAAAGTGTTTGCAGACTGCTGACTCCACACACGGGTTTAACTCTGGAAGTTGAGTGCACACATTGACAACCGTTCTGTTAGATAGCTGCGTTTTGGATTTAGAAGCAGATATTTCCCTGGGCTTACTGCTGTTTCTTCCATATGCCGGTAATGGGCTGAAAACGCCTGGTTTGGGACTCTGCAGAGAAGATGTTTGCAGACTGCTGAATCCACACACGGGTTTAACTCTGCAAGTTGAGTGCACACATTGACAACCGTTCTGTTAGATAGCTGCGTTTTGGATTTAGAAGCAGATATTTCCCTGTGTTTACTGCTGTTTTTTCCATATGCCGGTAATGGGCTGAAATCGCCTCTTTTGGGACTCTGCAGACAAAGTGTTTGCAGACTGCTGAATCCACACACGGGTTTAACTCTGGAAGTTGAGTGCACACATTGACAACCGTTCTGTTAGATAGCTGCGTTTTGGATTTAGAAGCAGATATTTCCCTGGGCTTACTGCTGTTTCTTCCATATGCCGGTAATGGGCTGAAAACGCCTGGTTTGGGACTCTGCAGAGAAGATGTTTGCAGACTGCTGAATCCACACACGGGTTTAACTCTGGAAGTTGAGTGCACACATTGACAACCGTTCTGTTAGATAGCTGCGTTTTGGATTTAGAAGCAGATATTTCCCTGTGCTTACTGCTGTTTCTTCCATATGCCGGTAATGGGCTGAAAACGCCTGGTTTGGGACTCTGCAGAGAAGATGTTTGCAGACTGCTGAATCCACACACGGGTTTAACTCTGGAAGTTGAGTGCACACATTGACAACCGTTCTGTTAGATAGCTGCGTTTTGGATTTAGAAGCAGATATTTCCCTGTGCTTACTGCAGTTTCTTCCATATGCCGGTAATGGGCTGAAAACGCCTGTTTTGGGACTCTGCAGAGAAAGTGTTTGCAGACTGCTGAATCCACACACGGGTTTAACTCTGGAAGTTGAGTGCACACATTGACAACCGTTCTGTTAGATAGCTGCGTTTTGGATTTAGAAACAGATATTTCCCTGTGCTTACTGCTGTTTCTTCCATATGCCGGTAATGGGCTGAAAACGCCTGTTTTGGGACTCTGCAGAGAAAGTGTTTGCAGACTGCTGAATCCACACACGGGTTTATCTCTGGAAGTTGAGTGCACACATTGACAACCGTTCTGTTAGATAGCTGCGTTTTGGATTTAGAAGCAGATATTTCCCTGGGCTTACTGCTGTTTCTTCCATATGCCGGTAATGGGCTGAAAACGCCTGTTTTGGGACCCTGCAGAGAAGATGTTTGCAGACTGCTGAATCCACACACGGGTTTAACTCTGGAAGTTGAGTGCACACATTGACAACCGTTCTGTTAGATAGCTGCGTTTTGGATTTAGAAGCAGATATTTCCCTGTGCTGACTGCTGTTTCTTCCATATGCCGGTAATGGGCTGAAAACGCCTGTTTTGGGACCCTGCCGAGAAAGTGTTTGCAGACTGCTGAATCCACACACGGGTTTAACTCTGGAAGTTGAGTGCACACATTGACAACCGTTCTGTTAGATAGCTGCGTTTTGGATTTAGAAGCAGATATTTCCCTTTGCTTACTGCAGTTTCTTCCATATGCCGGTAATGGGCTGAAAACCCCTGGTTTGGGACTCTGCAGAGAAGATGTTTGCAGACTGCTGAATCCACACACGGGTTTAACTCTGGAAGTTGAGTGCACACATTGACAACCGTTCTGTTAGATAGCTGCGTTTTGGATTTAGAAGCAGATATTTCCCTGTGCTTACTGCTGTTTCTTCCATATGCCGGTAATGGGCTGAAAACGCCTGTTTTGGGACTCTGCAGAGAAAGTGTTTGCAGACTGCTGAATCCACACACGGGTTTAACTCTGGAAGTTGAGTGCACACATTGACAACCGTTCTGTTAGATAGCTGCGTTTTGGATTTAGAAGCAGATATTTCCCTGTGCTTACTGCTGTTTCTTCCATATGCCGGTAATGGGCTGAAAACGCCTGGTTTGGGACTCTGCAGAGAAAGTGTTTGCAGACTGCTGAATCCACACACGGGTTTAACTCTGGAAGTTGAGTGCACACATTGACAACCGTTCTGTTAGATAGCTGCGTTTTGGATTTAGAAGCAGATATTTCCCTGGGCTTCCTGCTGTTTCTTCCATATGCCGGTAATGGGCTGAAAACGCCTGTTTTGGGACTCTGCAGAGAAAGTGTTTGCAGACTGCTGAATCCACACACGGGTTTAACTCTGGAAGTTGAGTGCACACATTGACAACCGTTCTGTTAGATAGCTGCGTTTTGGATTTAGAAGCAGATATTTCCCTGTGCTTACTGCTGTTTCTTCCATATGCCGGTAATGGGCTGAAAACGCCTGGTTTGGGACCCTGCAGAGAAGATGTTTGCAGACTGCTGAATCCACACACGGGTTTAACTCTGGAAGTTGAGTGCACACATTGACAACCGTTCTGTTAGATAGCTGCGTTTTGGATTTAGAAGCAGATATTTCCCTTTGCTTACTGCTGTTTCTTCCATATGCCGGTAATGGGCTGAAAACGCCTGTTTTGGGACTCTGCAGAGAAAGTGTTTGCAGACTGCTGAATCCACACACGGGTTTAACTCTGGAAGTTGAGTGCACACATTGACAACCGTTCTGTTAGATAGCTGCGTTTTGGATTTAGAAGCAGATATTTCCCTGGGCTTACTGCTGTTTCTTCCATATGCCGGTAATGGGCTGAAAACGCCTGTTTTGGAACTCTGCAGAGAAAGTGTTTGCAGACTGCTGAATCCACACACGGGTTTAACTCTGGAAGTTGAGTGCACACATTGACAATCGTTCTGTTAGATAGCTGCGTTTTGGATTTAGAAGCAGATATTTCCCTGTGCTTACTGCTGTTTCTTCCATATGCCGGTAATGGGCTGAAAACGCCTGGTTTGGGACTCTGCAGAGAAGATGTTTGCAGACTGCTGAATCCACACACGGGTTTAACTCTGGAAGTTGAGTGCACACATTGACAACCGTTCTGTTAGATAGCTGCGTTTTGGATTTAGAAGCAGATATTTCCCTGTGCTTACTGCTGTTTCTTCCATATGCCGGTAATGGGCTGAAAACGCCTGTTTTGGGACTCTGCAGAGAAAGTGTTTGCAGACTGCTGAATCCACACACGGGTTTAACTCTGGAAGTTGAGTGCACACATTGACAACCGTTCTGTTAGATAGCTGCGTTTTGGATTTAGAAGCAGATATTTCCCTGTGCTTACTGCTGTTTCTTCCATATGCCGGTAATGGGCTGAAAACGCCTGGTTTGGGACTCTGCAGAGAAGATGTTTGCAGACTGCTGAATCCACACACGGGTTTAACTCTGGAAGTTGAGTGCACACATTGACAACCGTTCTGTTAGATAGCTGCGTTTTGGATTTAGAAGCAGATATTTCCCTGTGCTTACTGCTGTTTCTTCCATATGCCGGTAATGGGCTGAAAACGCCTGGTTTGGGACTCTGCAGAGAAGATGTTTGCAGACTGCTGAATCCACACACGGGTTTAACTCTGGAAGTTGAGTGCACACATTGACAACCGTTCTGTTAGATAGCTGCGTTTTGGATTTAGAAGCAGATATTTCCCTGTGCTTACTTCTGTTTCTTCCATATGCCGGTAATGGGCTGAAAACGCCTGGTTTGGGGCTCTGCAGAGAAGATGTTTGCAGACTGCTGAATCCACACACGGGTTTAACTCTGGAAGTTGAGTGCACACATTGACAACCGTTCTGTTAGATAGCTGCGTTTTGGATTTAGAAGCAGATATTTCCCTGTGCTTACTGCAGTTTCTTCCATATGCCGGTAATGGGCTGAAAACGCCTGTTTTGGGACTCTGCAGAGAAAGTGTTTGCAGACTGCTGAATCCACACACGGGTTTAACTCTGGAAGTTGAGTGCACACATTGACAACCGTTCTGTTAGATAGCTGCGTTTTGGATTTAGAAGCAGATATTTCCCTGTGCTGACTGCTGTTTCTTCCATATGCCGGTAATGGGCTGAAAACGCCTGTTTTGGGACTCTGCAGAGAAAGTGTTTGCAGACTGCTGAATCCACACACGGGTTTATCTCTGGAAGTTGAGTGCACGCATTGACAACCATTCAGTTAGATAGCTGCCTTTTGTTTTTAGAAGCAGTTATTTCTCTTTACAGCATATACTCTCATTCACTCCGGAATATCCAAACACAGCTCCTGAAAGAAACGGGTTTCTAAGTATAATCAGATATTTCTCTTTACATCTTGTACCCCAGTACACTCTGATATATGCATACGCAGCTCCTGGAAGAAACGTGTTTGTAACTCGCTGAATCTGTGCATATATTGAAGTCTCTTAGGTGAATGAACACACAGCAGAGGAGTTTGAAAAAAACATTTCTTCCATGTTATAGATGCCCTGTTACTGCTATTGTTTTTAGGCTGGTGTTTTCCTGGAAATGTTGGTTTTAGAATTTCCATATAAATGGTTTGTAAACTGCTGCTTAAGTGGAGCAGTTTAATTCGTTAAGTTGAATGCCCTCATTCACAATCATTCTGTTAGCTAGCTCCGTTTTGGTTTTAGAAGCCTGTGTTTCTAGTTACAGCATATACTCCCATTCATTCTGGAATAGCCAAACGCAGCTCCCAGAATAGACGTGTTTCTAAGTCGCTGAATCTAAACATAGATTCAACTCCCTTAGGTGAACGAACACACAGCACAGCAGTTTGAAAGAAACGTTTTATTTGAGTTTTAGACGCAGTCTTATTGCTATTTCTTAGAGGCCAGTATTTTGCTGGGAATGTCTGTGTTAGAATCTGCACAAAAATCTTTTCTAAACTGCTGCATAGAAACAACAGTTTATCTCAATAAGCTGAATGCACACAGTGACAACCATTCTGTTAGATGGCTCCGTGTTTGTTTTAGAACCAGATATTTCACTTTAAACCTTATACTCCAGTACACTCTGGAATATGCAAATGCAGCTCCTGGAAGAAACGTGTTTCTTACTCGCTGAATCTGAACATATACTCAAGACTCTTAGGTGAATGAACACAGAGCAGAGCATTTTGAAGAAAACGTTTCTTCTATGTTATAGATGCAGTCTTACTGCTACTTGTTTTAGGCTGGTGTTTTGCTGCAAATGTTGATTTTAGAATTTGCATATAAAGGGTTTCTAAACTGCTGCCTAAGAAGAGCAGATTAACCCTTTAAGTTGAATGCACACATTCACAACCATTCTGTTAGATAGCTCCGTTTTGGTTTTAGAAACAGATATTTCTCTTTACAGCATTTACTCCCATACACTCTGGAATATCGAAATGCAGCTCCTAGAATAAACGTGTTTCAAACTCGCTGAATCCAAACTTAGAGTCAACGACCTTTGGTGAACGAACACACTGCAGAGCAGTTTGAAAGAAACGTTCCCTCTGAGTTTTAGACGCAGTCTTACTGCTATTTCTTATAGGCCGGTATTTTGCTGGAAATGTCTGTTTGAGAATCTACACAGAAATGTTTTCTAAACTGCTGCATACAAACAGCAGTTTAGCTCAGTAAGTTGAATGCACACATTGACAACCATTCCATTAGATCATCCGTTTTTCTTTTGGAACGAGACATTTGTCTTTACATCTTATACTCCAGTATACTCTGGAATAGGCAAACACAGCTCCTGGAAGAAACGTGTTGCTAACTAGCTGAAACTGAACATATATTCAAGTCTCTTATATGAATGAACACACAGCAGAGCAGTTTGAAAACAGTTTCTTCCATGTTAAAGATGCAGTCTTACTGCTATTTCCTACAGGCTGGTGTTTCGCTGGAAAGGTCTGTATGAGAATTTGCATAGAAAGGGTTTCTAAAGTGCTGCATGAGAAGAGCAGTTTACCTCTTTAAGCAGAAGGCACACATTCACAACCACTCTGCTAGATAGATCCATTTTGGTTTTAGAAACAGATATTTCTCTTTACAGCATATACTCCCATTCAATCTGGAATATCCAAAGACAGCTCCGAGAATAAACGTGTTTCTATCTCGCTGAATCTAAACATAGTTTCAACTCCCTTAGGCCAAAGAACACAAGGCCGAGCAGTTTGAAAGAAACGTTTCTTCTGAGTTTTAGACGCAGTCTTAATGCTCTTTCTTATATATGCCGGTACTGGGCCGGAAAGGCCTGTTTTGAGACTCTGCACAGAAAGTGTTTGCAGACTGCTGAATCCACACACGGGTTTAACTCTGGAAGTTGAGTGCACACATTGACAACCGTTCTGTTAGATAGCTGCGTTTTGGATTTAGAAGCAGATATTTCCCTGTGCTTACTGCAGTTTCTTCCATATGCCCGTAATGGGCTGAAAACGCCTGTTTTGGGACTCTGCAGAGAAAGTGTTTGCAGACTGCTGAATCCACACACGGGTTTAACTCTGGAAGCTGAGTGCACACATTGACAACCGTTCTGTTAGATAGCTGCGTTTTGGATTTAGAAGCAGATATTTCCCTGTGCTTACTGCTGTTTCTTCCATATGCCGGTAATGGGCTGAAAACGCCTGTTTTGGGACTCTGCAGAGAAAGTGTTTGCAGACTGCTGAATCCACACACGGGTTTAACTCTGGAAGTTGAGTGCACTCATTGACAACCGTTCTGTTAGATAGCTGCGTTTTGGATTTAGAAGCAGATATTTCCCTGGGCTTACTGCTGTTTCTTCCATATGCCGGTAATGGGCTGAAAACGCCTGTTTTGGGACTCTGCAGAGAAAGTGTTTGCAGACTGCTGAATCCACACACGGGTTTAACTCTGGAAGTTGAGTGCACACATTGACAACCGTTCTGTTAGATAGCTGCGTTTTGGATTTAGAAGCAGATATTTCCCTGGGCTTACTGCTGTTTCTTCCATATGCCGGTAATGGGCTGAAAACGCCTGCTTTGGGACTCTGCAGAGAAAGTGTTTGCAGACTGCTGAATCCACACACGGGTTTAACTCTGGAAGTTGAGTGCACACATTGACAACCGTTCTGTTAGATAGCTGCGTTTTGGATTTAGAAGCAGATATTTCCCTGTGCTGACTGCTGTTTCTTCCATATGCCGGTAATGGGCTGAAAACGCCTGTTTTGGGACTCTGCAGAGGAAGTGTTTGCAGACTGCTGAATCCACACACGGGTTTAACTCTGGAAGTTGAGTGCACACATTGACAACCGTTCTGTTAGATAGCTGCGTTTTGGATTTAGAAGCAGATATTTCCCTGTGCTTACTGCTGTTTCTTCCATATGCCGGTAATGGGCTGAAAACGCCTGTTTTGGGACTCTGCAGAGAAAGTGTTTGCAGACTGCTGAATCCACACACGGGTTTAACTCTGGAAGTTGAGTGCACACATTGACAACCGTTCTGTTAGATAGCTGCGTTTTGGATTTAGAAGCAGATATTTCCCTGTGCTTACTGCTGTTTCTTCCATATGCCGGTAATGGGCTGAAAACGCCTGGTTTGGGACCCTGCAGAGAAGATGTTTGCAGACTGCTGAATCCACACACGGGTTTAACTCTGGAAGTTGAGTGCACACATTGACAACCGTTCTGTTAGATAGCTGCGTTTTGGATTTAGAAGCAGATATTTCCCTGTGCTTACTGCTGTTTCTTCCATATGCCGGTAATGGGCTGAAAACGCCTGTTTTGGGACTCTGCAGAGAAAGTGTTTGCAGACTGCTGAATCCACACACGGGTTTAACTCTGGAAGTTGAGTGCACACATTGACAACCGTTCTGTTAGATAGCTGCGTTTTGGATTTAGAAGCAGATATTTCCCTGGGCTTACTGCTGTTTCTTCCATATGCCGGTAATGGGCTGAAAACGCCTGTTTTGGGACTCTGCAGAGAAAGTGTTTGCAGACTGCTGAATCCACACACGGGTTTAACTCTGGAAGTTGAGTGCACACATTGACAACCGTTCTGTTAGATAGCTGCGTTTTGGATTTAGAAGCAGATATTTCCCTTTGCTTACTGCTGTTTCTTCCATATGCCGGTAATGGGCTGAAAACGCCTGTTTTGGGACTCTGCAGAGAAAGTGTTTGCAGACTGCTGAATCCACACACGGGTTTAACTCTGGAAGTTGAGTGCACACATTGACAACCGTTCTGTTAGATAGCTGCGTTTTGGATTTAGAAGCAGATATTTCCCTGGGCTTACTGCTGTTTCTTCCATATGCCGGTAATGGGCTGAAAACGCCTGTTTTGGGACTCAGCAGAGAAAGTGTTTGCAGACTGCTGAATCCACACACGGGTTTAACTCTGGAAGTTGAGTGCACACATTGACAATCGTTCTGTTAGATAGCTGCGTTTTGGATTTAGAAGCAGATATTTCCCTGTGCTTACTGCTGTTTCTTCCATATGCCGGTAATGGGCTGAAAACGCCTGGTTTGGGACTCTGCAGAGAAGATGTTTGCAGACTGCTGAATCCACACACGGGTTTAACTCTGGAAGTTGAGTGCACACATTGACAACCGTTCTGTTAGATAGCTGCGTTTTGGATTTAGAAGCAGATATTTCCCTGTGCTTACTGCTGTTTCTTCCATATGCCGGTAATGGGCTGAAAACGCCTGTTTTGGGACTGTGCAGAGAAAGTGTTTGCAGACTGCTGAATCCACACCCGGGTTTAACTCTGGAAGTTGAGTGCACACATTGACAACCGTTCTGTTAGATAGCTGCGTTTTCGATTTAGAAGCAGATATTTCCCTGGGCTTACTGCTGTTTCTTCCATATGCCGGTAATGGGCTGAAAACGCCTGTTTTGGGACTCTGCAGAGAAAGTGTTTGCAGACTGCTGAATCCACACACGGGTTTAACTCTGGAAGTTGAGTGCACACATTGACAACCGTTCTGTTAGATAGCTGCGTTTTGGATTTAGAAGCAGATATTTCCCTGTGCTTACTGCTGTTTCTTCCACATGCCGATAATGGGCTGAAAACGCCTGCTTTGGCACTCTGCAGAGAAAGTGTTTGCAGACTGCTGAATACACACACGGGTTTAACTCTGGAAGTTGAGTGCACACATTGACAACCGTTCTGTTAGATAGCTGCGTTTTGGATTTAGAAGCAGATATTTCCCTGGGCTTACTGCTGTTTCTTCCATATGCCGGTAATGGGCTGAAAACGCCTGTTTTGGGACTCTGCAGAGAAAGTGTTTGCAGACTGCTGAATCCACACAAGGGTTTAACTCTGGAAGTTGAGTGCACACATTGACAACCGTTCTGTTAGATAGCTGCGTTTTGGATTTAGAAGCAGATATTTCCCTGTGCTTACTGCAGTTTCTTCCATATGCCGGTAATGAGCTGAAAACGCCTGTTTTGGGACTCTGCAGAGAAAGTGTTTGCAGACTGCTGAATCCACACACGGGTTTAACTCTGCAAGTTGAGTGCACACATTGACAACCGTTCTGTTAGATAGCTGCGTTTTGGATTTAGAAGCAGATATTTCCCTGTGTTTACTGCTGTTTTTTCCATATGCCGGTAATGGGCTGAAATCGCCTCTTTTGGGACTCTGCAGACAAAGTGTTTGCAGACTGCTGAATCCACACACGGGTTTAACTCTGGAAGTTGAGTGCACACATTGACAATCGTTCTGTTAGATAGCTGCGTTTTGGATGTAGAAGCAGATATTTCCCTGGGCTTACTGCTGTTTCTTCCATATGCCGGTAATGGGGTGAAAACGCCTGGTTTGGGACCCTGCAGAGAAGATGTTTGCAGACTGCTGAATCCACACACGGGTTTAACTCTGGAAGTTGAGTGCACACATTGACAACCGTTCTGTTAGATAGCTGCGTTTTGGATTTAGAAGCAGTTATTTCCCTGTGCTTACTGCTGTTTCTTCCATATACCGGTAATGGGCTGAAAACGCCTGTTTTGGGACTCTGCAGAGAAAGTGTTTGCAGACTGCTGAATCCACACACGGGTTTAACTCTGGAAGTTGAGTGCACACATTGACAACCGTTCTGTTAGATAGCTGCGTTTTGGATTTAGAAGCAGATATTTCCCTGGGCTTACTGCTGTTTCTTCCATATGCCGGTAATGGGCTGAAAACTCCTCTTTTGGGACTCTGCAGAGAAAGTGTTTGCAGACTGCTGAATCCACACACGGGTTTAACTCTGGAAGTTGAGTGCACACATTGACAATCGTTCTGTTAGATAGCTGCGTTTTGGATTTAGAAGCAGATATTTCCCTGTGCTTACTGCTGTTTCTTCCATATGCCGGTAATGGGCTGAAAACGCCTGGTTTGGGACTCTGCAGAGAAGATGTTTGCAGACTGCTGAATCCACACACGGGTTTAACTCTGGAAGTTGAGTGCACACATTGACAACCGTTCTGTTAGATAGCTGCGTTTTGGATTTAGAAGCAGATATTTCCCTGGGCTTACTGCTGTTTCTTCCATATGCCGGTAATGGGCTGAAAACGCCTGTTTTGGGACTCTGCAGAGAAAGTGTTTGCAGACTGCTGAATCCACACACGGGTTTAACTCTGGAAGTTGAGTGCACACATTGACAACCGTTCTGTTAGATAGCTGCGTTTTGGATTTAGAAGCAGATATTTCCCTGTGCTTACTGCTGTTTCTTCCATATGCCGGTAATGGGCTGAAAACGCCTGTTTTGGGACTCTGCAGAGAAAGTGTTTGCAGACTGCTGAATCCACACACGGGTTTAACTCTGGAAGTTGAGTGCACGCATTGACAACCATTCAGTTAGATAGCTGCCTTTTGGTTTTAGAAGCAGTTATTTCTCTTTACAGCATATACTCTCATTCACTCCGGAATATCCAAACACAGCTCCTGAAAGAAACGGGTTTCTAAGTATAATCAGATATTTCTCTTTACATCTTGTACCCCAGTACGCTCTGATATATGCATACGCAGCTCCTGGAAGAAACGTGTTTGTAACTCGCTGAATCTGTGCATATATTGAAGTCTCTTAGGTGAATGAACACACAGCAGAGGAGTTTGAAAAAAACATTTCTTCCATGTTATAGATGCCCTGTTACTGCTATTGTTTTTAGGCTGGTGTTTTCCTGGAAATGTTGGTTTTAGAATTTCCATATAAATGGTTTGTAAACTGCTGCTTAAGTGGAGCAGTTTAATTCGTTAAGTTGAATGCCCTCATTCACAATCATTCTGTTAGCTAGCTCCGTTTTGGTTTTAGAAGCCTGTGTTTCTAGTTACAGCATATACTCCCATTCATTCTGGAATAGCCAAACGCAGCTCCCAGAATAGACGTGTTTCTAAGTCGCTGAATCTAAACATAGATTCAACTCCCTTAGGTGAACGAACACACAGCACAGCAGTTTGAAAGAAACGTTTTATTTGAGTTTTAGACGCAGTCTTATTGCTATTTCTTAGAGGCCAGTATTTTGCTGGGAATGTCTGTGTTAGAATCTGCACAAAAATCTTTTCTAAACTGCTGCATAGAAACAACAGTTTATCTCAATAAGCTGAATGCACACAGTGACAACCATTCTGTTAGATGGCTCCGTGTTTGTTTTAGAACCAGATATTTCACTTTAAACCTTATACTCCAGTACACTCTGGAATATGCAAATGCAGCTCCTGGAAGAAACGTGTTTCTTACTCGCTGAATCTGAACATATACTCAAGACTCTTAGGTGAATGAACACAGAGCAGAGCATTTTGAAGAAAACGTTTCTTCTATGTTATAGATGCAGTCTTACTGCTACTTCTTTTAGGCTGGTGTTTTGCTGCAAATGTTGATTTTAGAATTTGCATACAAAGGGTTTCTAAACTGCTGCCTAAGAAGAGCAGATTAACCCTTTAAGTTGAATGCACACATTCACAACCATTCTGTTAGATAGCTCCGTTTTGGTTTTAGAAACAGATATTTCTCTTTACAGCATTTACTCCCATACACTCTGGAATATCGAAATGCAGCTCCTAGAATAAACGTGTTTCAAACTCGCTGAATCCAAACTTAGAGTCAACGACCTTTGGTGAACGAACACACTGCAGAGCAGTTTGAAAGAAACGTTCCCTCTGAGTTTTAGACGCAGTCTTACTGCTATTTCTTATAGGCCGGTATTTTGCTGGAAATGTCTGTTTGAGAATCTACACAGAAATGTTTTCTAAACTGCTGCATACAAACAGCAGTTTAGCTCAGTAAGTTGAATGCACACATTGACAACCATTCCATTAGATCATCCGTTTTTCTTTTGGAACGAGACATTTGTCTTTACATCTTATACTCCAGTATACTCTGGAATAGGCAAACACAGCTCCTGGAAGAAACGTGTTGCTAACTAGCTGAAACTGAACATATATTCAAGTCTCTTATATGAATGAACACACAGCAGAGCAGTTTGAAAACAGTTTCTTCCATGTTAAAGATGCAGTCTTACTGCTATTTCGTACAGGCTGGTGTTTCGCTGGAAAGGTCTGTATGAGAATTTGCATAGAAAGGGTTTCTAAAGTGCTGCATGAGAAGAGCAGTTTACCTCTTTAAGCAGAAGGCACACATTCACAACCACTCTGCTAGATAGATCCATTTTGGTTTTAGAAACAGATATTTCTCTTTACAGCATATACTCCCATTCAATCTGGAATATCCAAAGACAGCTCCGAGAATAAACGTGTTTCTATCTCGCTGAATCTAAACATAGTTTCAACTCCCTTAGGCCAAAGAACACAAGGCCGAGCAGTTTGAAAGAAACGTTTCTTCTGAGTTTTAGACGCAGTCTTAATGCTCTTTCTTATATATGCCGGTACTGGGCCGGAAAGGCCTGTTTTGAGACTCTGCACAGAAAGTGTTTGCAGACTGCTGAATCCACACACGGGTTTAACTCTGGAAGTTGAGTGCACACATTGACAACCGTTCTGTTAGATAGCTGCGTTTTGGATTTAGAAGCAGATATTTCCCTGTGCTTACTGCAGTTTCTTCCATATGCCCGTAATGGGCTGAAAACGCCTGTTTTGGGACTCTGCAGAGAAAGTGTTTGCAGACTGCTGAATCCACACACGGGTTTAACTCTGGAAGCTGAGTGCACACATTGACAACCGTTCTGTTAGATAGCTGCGTTTTGGATTTAGAAGCAGATATTTCCCTGTGCTTACTGCTGTTTCTTCCATATGCCGGTAATGGGCTGAAAACGCCTGTTTTGGGACTCTGCAGAGAAAGTGTTTGCAGACTGCTGAATCCACACACGGGTTTAACTCTGGAAGTTGAGTGCACTCATTGACAACCGTTCTGTTAGATAGCTGCGTTTTGGATTTAGAAGCAGATATTTCCCTGGGCTTACTGCTGTTTCTTCCATATGCCGGTAATGGGCTGAAAACGCCTGTTTTGGGACTCTGCAGAGAAAGTGTTTGCAGACTGCTGAATCCACACACGGGTTTAACTCTGGAAGTTGAGTGCACACATTGACAACCGTTCTGTTAGATAGCTGCGTTTTGGATTTAGAAGCAGATATTTCCCTGGGCTTACTGCTGTTTCTTCCATATGCCGGTAATGGGCTGAAAACGCCTGCTTTGGGACTCTGCAGAGAAAGTGTTTGCAGACTGCTGAATCCACACACGGGTTTAACTCTGGAAGTTGAGTGCACACATTGACAACCGTTCTGTTAGATAGCTGCGTTTTGGATTTAGAAGCAGATATTTCCCTGTGCTGACTGCTGTTTCTTCCATATGCCGGTAATGGGCTGAAAACGCCTGTTTTGGGACTCTGCAGAGGAAGTGTTTGCAGACTGCTGAATCCACACACGGGTTTAACTCTGGAAGTTGAGTGCACACATTGACAACCGTTCTGTTAGATAGCTGCGTTTTGGATTTAGAAGCAGATATTTCCCTGTGCTTACTGCTGTTTCTTCCATATGCCGGTAATGGGCTGAAAACGCCTGTTTTGGGACTCTGCAGAGAAAGTGTTTGCAGACTGCTGAATCCACACACGGGTTTAACTCTGGAAGTTGAGTGCACACATTGACAACCGTTCTGTTAGATAGCTGCGTTTTGGATTTAGAAGCAGATATTTCCCTGTGCTTACTGCTGTTTCTTCCATATGCCGGTAATGGGCTGAAAACGCCTGGTTTGGGACCCTGCAGAGAAGATGTTTGCAGACTGCTGAATCCACACACGGGTTTAACTCTGGAAGTTGAGTGCACACATTGACAACCGTTCTGTTAGATAGCTGCGTTTTGGATTTAGAAGCAGATATTTCCCTGTGCTTACTGCTGTTTCTTCCATATGCCGGTAATGGGCTGAAAACGCCTGTTTTGGGACTCTGCAGAGAAAGTGTTTGCAGACTGCTGAATCCACACACGGGTTTAACTCTGGAAGTTGAGTGCACACATTGACAACCGTTCTGTTAGATAGCTGCGTTTTGGATTTAGAAGCAGATATTTCCCTGGGCTTACTGCTGTTTCTTCCATATGCCGGTAATGGGCTGAAAACGCCTGTTTTGGGACTCTGCAGAGAAAGTGTTTGCAGACTGCTGAATCCACACACGGGTTTAACTCTGGAAGTTGAGTGCACACATTGACAACCGTTCTGTTAGATAGCTGCGTTTTGGATTTAGAAGCAGATATTTCCCTTTGCTTACTGCTGTTTCTTCCATATGCCGGTAATGGGCTGAAAACGCCTGTTTTGGGACTCTGCAGAGAAAGTGTTTGCAGACTGCTGAATCCACACACGGGTTTAACTCTGGAAGTTGAGTGCACACATTGACAACCGTTCTGTTAGATAGCTGCGTTTTGGATTTAGAAGCAGATATTTCCCTGGGCTTACTGCTGTTTCTTCCATATGCCGGTAATGGGCTGAAAACGCCTGTTTTGGGACTCAGCAGAGAAAGTGTTTGCAGACTGCTGAATCCACACACGGGTTTAACTCTGGAAGTTGAGTGCACACATTGACAATCGTTCTGTTAGATAGCTGCGTTTTGGATTTAGAAGCAGATATTTCCCTGTGCTTACTGCTGTTTCTTCCATATGCCGGTAATGGGCTGAAAACGCCTGGTTTGGGACTCTGCAGAGAAGATGTTTGCAGACTGCTGAATCCACACACGGGTTTAACTCTGGAAGTTGAGTGCACACATTGACAACCGTTCTGTTAGATAGCTGCGTTTTGGATTTAGAAGCAGATATTTCCCTGTGCTTACTGCTGTTTCTTCCATATGCCGGTAATGGGCTGAAAACGCCTGTTTTGGGACTGTGCAGAGAAAGTGTTTGCAGACTGCTGAATCCACACCCGGGTTTAACTCTGGAAGTTGAGTGCACACATTGACAACCGTTCTGTTAGATAGCTGCGTTTTCGATTTAGAAGCAGATATTTCCCTGGGCTTACTGCTGTTTCTTCCATATGCCGGTAATGGGCTGAAAACGCCTGTTTTGGGACTCTGCAGAGAAAGTGTTTGCAGACTGCTGAATCCACACACGGGTTTAACTCTGGAAGTTGAGTGCACACATTGACAACCGTTCTGTTAGATAGCTGCGTTTTGGATTTAGAAGCAGATATTTCCCTGTGCTTACTGCTGTTTCTTCCACATGCCGGTAATGGGCTGAAAACGCCTGCTTTGGCACTCTGCAGAGAAAGTGTTTGCAGACTGCTGAATACACACACGGGTTTAACTCTGGAAGTTGAGTGCACACATTGACAACCGTTCTGTTAGATAGCTGCGTTTTGGATTTAGAAGCAGATATTTCCCTGGGCTTACTGCTGTTTCTTCCATATGCCGGTAATGGGCTGAAAACGCCTGTTTTGGGACTCTGCAGAGAAAGTGTTTGCAGACTGCTGAATCCACACAAGGGTTTAACTCTGGAAGTTGAGTGCACACATTGACAACCGTTCTGTTAGATAGCTGCGTTTTGGATTTAGAAGCAGATATTTCCCTGTGCTTACTGCAGTTTCTTCCATATGCCGGTAATGAGCTGAAAACGCCTGTTTTGGGACTCTGCAGAGAAAGTGTTTGCAGACTGCTGAATCCACACACGGGTTTAACTCTGCAAGTTGAGTGCACACATTGACAACCGTTCTGTTAGATAGCTGCGTTTTGGATTTAGAAGCAGATATTTCCCTGTGTTTACTGCTGTTTTTTCCATATGCCGGTAATGGGCTGAAATCGCCTCTTTTGGGACTCTGCAGACAAAGTGTTTGCAGACTGCTGAATCCACACACGGGTTTAACTCTGGAAGTTGAGTGCACACATTGACAATCGTTCTGTTAGATAGCTGCGTTTTGGATGTAGAAGCAGATATTTCCCTGGGCTTACTGCTGTTTCTTCCATATGCCGGTAATGGGGTGAAAACGCCTGGTTTGGGACCCTGCAGAGAAGATGTTTGCAGACTGCTGAATCCACACACGGGTTTAACTCTGGAAGTTGAGTGCACACATTGACAACCGTTCTGTTAGATAGCTGCGTTTTGGATTTAGAAGCAGTTATTTCCCTGTGCTTACTGCTGTTTCTTCCATATACCGGTAATGGGCTGAAAACGCCTGTTTTGGGACTCTGCAGAGAAAGTGTTTGCAGACTGCTGAATCCACACACGGGTTTAACTCTGGAAGTTGAGTGCACACATTGACAACCGTTCTGTTAGATAGCTGCGTTTTGGTTTTAGAAGCAGATATTTCCCTGGGCTTACTGCTGTTTCTTCCATATGCCGGTAATGGGCTGAAAACTCCTCTTTTGGGACTCTGCAGAGAAAGTGTTTGCAGACTGCTGAATCCACACACGGGTTTAACTCTGGAAGTTGAGTGCACACATTGACAATCGTTCTGTTAGATAGCTGCGTTTTGGATTTAGAAGCAGATATTTCCCTGTGCTTACTGCTGTTTCTTCCATATGCCGGTAATGGGCTGAAAACGCCTGGTTTGGGACTCTGCAGAGAAGATGTTTGCAGACTGCTGAATCCACACACGGGTTTAACTCTGGAAGTTGAGTGCACACATTGACAACCGTTCTGTTAGATAGCTGCGTTTTGGATTTAGAAGCAGATATTTCCCTGGGCTTACTGCTGTTTCTTCCATATGCCGGTAATGGGCTGAAAACGCCTGTTTTGGGACTCTGCAGAGAAAGTGTTTGCAGACTGCTGAATCCACACACGGGTTTAACTCTGGAAGTTGAGTGCACACATTGACAACCGTTCTGTTAGATAGCTGCGTTTTGGATTTAGAAGCAGATATTTCCCTGTGCTTACTGCTGTTTCTTCCATATGCCGGTAATGGGCTGAAAACGCCTGCTTTGGCACTCTGCAGAGAAAGTGTTTGCAGACCGCTGAATCCTCACACGGGTTTAACTCTGGAAGTTGAGTGCACACATTGACAACCGTTCTGTTAGATAGCTGCGTTTTGGATTTAGAAGCAGATATTTCCCTGTGCTTACTGCTGTTTCTTCCATATGCCGGTAATGGGCTGAAAACGCCTGTTATGGGACTCTGCAGAGAAAGTGTTTGCAGACTGCTGAATCCACACACGGGTTTAACTCTGGAAGTTGAGTGCACACATTGACAACCGTTCTGTTAGATATCTGCGTTTTGGATTTAGAAGCAGATATTTCCCTGTGCTTACTGCTGTTTCTTCCATATGCCGGTAATGGGCTGAAAACGCCTGTTTTGGCACTCTGCAGAGAAAGTGTTTGCAGACTGCTGAATCCACACACGGGTTTAACTCTGGAAATTGAGTGCACACATTGACAACCGTTCTGTTAGATAGCTGCGTTTTGGATTTAGAAGCAGATATTTCCCTGGGCTTACTGCTGTTTCTTCCATATGCCGGTAATGGGCTGAAAACGCCTGGTTTGGGACTCTGCAGAGAAGATGTTTGCAGACTGCTGAATCCACACACGGGTTTAACTCTGCAAGTTGAGTGCACACATTGACAACCGTTCTGTTAGATAGCTGCGTTTTGGATTTAGAAGCAGATATTTCCCTGTGTTTACTGCTGTTTTTTCCATATGCCGGTAATGGGCTTAAATCGCCTCTTTTGGGACTCTGCAGACAAAGTGTTTGCAGACTGCTGAATCCACACACGGGTTTAACTCTGGAAGTTGAGTGCACACATTGACAACCGTTCTGTTAGATAGCTGCGTTTTGGATTTAGAAGCAGATATTTCCCTGGGCTTACTGCTGTTTCTTCCATATGCCGGTAATGGGCTGAAAACGCCTGGTTTGGGACTCTGCAGAGAAGATGTTTGCAGACTGCTGAATCCACACACGGGTTTAACTCTGGAAGTTGAGTGCACACATTGACAACCGTTCTGTTAGATAGCTGCGTTTTGGATTTAGAAGCAGATATTTCCCTGTGCTTACTGCTGTTTCTTCCATATGCCGGTAATGGGCTGAAAACGCCTGGTTTGGGACTCTGCAGAGAAGATGTTTGCAGACTGCTGAATCCACACACGGGTTTAACTCTGGAAGTTGAGTGCACACATTGACAACCGTTCTGTTAGATAGCTGCGTTTTGGATTTAGAAGCAGATATTTCCCTGTGCTTACTGCAGTTTCTTCCATATGCCGGTAATGGGCTGAAAACGCCTCTTTTGGGACTCTGCAGAGAAAGTGTTTGCAGACTGCTGAATCCACACACGGGTTTAACTCTGCAAGTTGAGTGCACACATTGACAACCGTTCTGTTAGATAGCTGCGTTTTGGATTTAGAAGCAGATATTTCCCTGTGTTTACTGCTGTTTTTTCCATATGCCGGTAATGGGCTGAAATCGCCTCTTTTGGGACTCTGCAGACAAAGTGTTTGCAGACTGCTGAATCCACACACGGGTTTAACTCTGGAAGTTGAGTGCACACATTGACAATCGTTCTGTTAGATAGCTGCGTTTTGGATGTAGAAGCAGATATTTCCCTGGGCTTACTGCTGTTTCTTCCATATGCAGGTAATGGGGTGAAAACGCCTGGTTTGGGACCCTGCAGAGAAGATGTTTGCAGACTGCTGAATCCACACACGGGTTTAACTCTGGAAGTTGAGTGCACACATTGACAACCGTTCTGTTAGATAGCTGCGTTTTGGATTTAGAAGCAGTTATTTCCCTGTGCTTACTGCTGTTTCTTCCATATACCGGTAATGGGCTGAAAACGCCTGTTTTGGGACTCTGCAGAGAAAGTGTTTGCAGACTGCTGAATCCACACACGGGTTTAACTCTGGAAGTTGAGTGCACACATTGACAACCGTTCTGTTAGATAGCTGCGTTTTGGATTTAGAAGCAGATATTTCCCTGGGCTTACTGCTGTTTCTTCCATATGCCGGTAATGGGCTGAAAACTCCTCTTTTGGGACTCTGCAGAGAAAGTGTTTGCAGACTGCTGAATCCACACACGGGTTTAACTCTGGAAGTTGAGTGCACACATTGACAATCGTTCTGTTAGATAGCTGCGTTTTGGATTTAGAAGCAGATATTTCCCTGTGCTTACTGCTGTTTCTTCCATATGCCGGTAATGGGCTGAAAACGCCTGGTTTGGGACTCTGCAGAGAAGATGTTTGCAGACTGCTGAATCCACACACGGGTTTAACTCTGGAAGTTGAGTGCACACATTGACAACCGTTCTGTTAGATAGCTGCGTTTTGGATTTAGAAGCAGATATTTCCCTGTGCTTACTGCTGTTTCTTCCATATGCCGGTAATGGGCTGAAAACGCCTGTTTTGGGACTCTGCAGAGAAAGTGTTTGCAGACTGCTGAATCCACACATGGGTTTAACTCTGGAAGTTGAGTGCACACATTGACAACCGTTCTGTTAGATAGCTGCGTTTTGGATTTAGAAGCAGATATTTCCCTGGGCTTACTGCTGTTTCTTCCATATGCCGGTAATGGGCTGAAAACGCCTGTTTTGGGACTCTGCAGAGAAAGTGTTTGCAGACTGCTGAATCCACACACGGGTTTAACTCTGGAAGTTGAGTGCACACATTGACAACCGTTCTGTTAGATAGCTGCGTTTTGGATTTAGAAGCAGATATTTCCCTGTGCTTACTGCTGTTTCTTCCATATGCCGGTAATGGGCTGAAAACGCCTGCTTTGGCACTCTGCAGAGAAAGTGTTTGCAGACCGCTGAATCCTCACACGGGTTTAACTCTGGAAGTTGAGTGCACACATTGACAACCGTTCTGTTAGATAGCTGCGTTTTGGATTTAGAAGCAGATATTTCCCTGTGCTTACTGCTGTTTCTTCCATATGCCGGTAATGGGCTGAAAACGCCTGTTTTGGGACTCTGCAGAGAAAGTGTTTGCAGACTGCTGAATCCACACACGGGTTTAACTCTGGAAGTTGAGTGCACACATTGACAACCGTTCTGTTAGATAGCTGCGTTTTGGATTTAGAAGCAGATATTTCCCTGTGCTTACTGCTGTTTCTTCCATATGCCGGTAATGGGCTGAAAACGCCTGTTTTGGCACTCTGCAGAGAAAGTGTTTGCAGACTGCTGAATCCACACACGGGTTTAACTCTGGAAATTGAGTGCACACATTGACAACCGTTCTGTTAGATAGCTGCGTTTTGGATTTAGAAGCAGATATTTCCCTGGGCTTACTGCTGTTTCTTCCATATGCCGGTAATGGGCTGAAAACGCCTGGTTTGGGACTCTGCAGAGAAGATGTTTGCAGACTGCTGAATCCACACACGGGTTTAACTCTGCAAGTTGAGTGCACACATTGACAACCGTTCTGTTAGATAGCTGCGTTTTGGATTTAGAAGCAGATATTTCCCTGGGCTTACTGCTGTTTCTTCCATATGCCGGTAATGGGCTTAAATCGCCTCTTTTGGGACTCTGCAGACAAAGTGTTTGCAGACTGCTGAATCCACACACGGGTTTAACTCTGGAAGTTGAGTGCACACATTGACAACCGTTCTGTTAGATAGCTGCGTTTTGGATTTAGAAGCAGATATTTCCCTGGGCTTACTGCTGTTTCTTCCATATGCCGGTAATGGGCTGAAAACGCCTGGTTTGGGACTCTGCAGAGAAGATGTTTGCAGACTGCTGAATCCACACACGGGTTTAACTCTGGAAGTTGAGTGCACACATTGACAACCGTTCTGTTAGATAGCTGCGTTTTGGATTTAGAAGCAGATATTTCCCTGTGCTTACTGCTGTTTCTTCCATATGCCGGTAATGGGCTGAAAACGCCTGTTTTGGGACTCTGCAGAGAAAGTGTTTGCAGACTGCTGAATCCACACACGGGTTTAACTCTGCAAGTTGAGTGCACACATTGACAACCGTTCTGTTAGATAGCTGCGTTTTGGATTTAGAAGCAGATATTTCCCTGTGCTTACTGCAGTTTCTTCCATATGCCGGTAATGGGCTGAAAACGCCTGTTTTGGGACTCTGCAGAGAAAGTGTTTGCAGACTGCTGAATCCACACACGGGTTTAACTCTGGAAGTTGAGTGCACACATTGACAACCGTTCTGTTAGATAGCTGCGTTTTGGATTTAGAAGCAGATATTTCCCTGTGCTTACTGCTGTTTCTGCCATATGCCGGTAATGGGCTGAAAACGCCTGTTTTGGGACTCTGCAGAGAAAGTGTTTGCAGACTGCTGAATCCACACACGGGTTTATCTCTGGAAGTTGAGTGCACACATTGACAACCGTTCTGTTAGATAGCTGCGTTTTGGATTTAGAAGCAGATATTTCCCTGGGCTTACTGCTGTTTCTTCCATATGCCGGTAATGGGCTGAAAACGCCTGTTTTGGGACCCTGCAGAGAAGATGTTTGCAGACTGCTGAATCCACACACGGGTTTAACTCTGGAAGTTGAGTGCACACATTGACAACCGTTCTGTTAGATAGCTGCGTTTTGGATTTGGAAGCAGATATTTCCCTTTGCTGACTGCTGTTTCTTCCATATGCCGGTAATGGGCTGAAAACGCCTGTTTTGGGACTCTGCAGAGAAAGTGTTTGCAGACTGCTGAATCCACACACGGGTTTAACTCTGGAAGTTGAGTGCACACATTGACAACCGTTCTGTTAGATAGCTGCGTTTTGGATTTAGAAGTAGATATTTCCCTGGGCTTACTGCTGTTTCTTCCATATGCCGGTAATGGGCTGAAAACCCCTGGTTTGGGACTCTGCAGAGAAGATGTTTGCAGACTGCTGAATCCACACACGGGTTTAACTCTGGAAGTTGAGTGCACACATTGACAACCGTTCTGTTAGATAGCTGCGTTTTGGATTTAGAAGCAGATATTTCCCTGTGCTTACTGCTGTTTCTTCCATATGCCGGTAATGGGCTGAAAACGCCTGTTTTGGGACTCTGCAGAGAAAGTGTTTGCAGACTGCTGAATCCACACACGGGTTTAACTCTGGAAGTTGAGTGCACACATTGACAACCGTTCTGTTAGATAGCTGCGTTTTGGATTTAGAAGCAGATATTTCCCTGTGCTTACTGCAGTTTCTTCCATATGCCGGTAATGGGCTGAAAACGCCTGTTTTGGGACTCTGCAGAGAAAGTGTTTGCAGACTGCTGAATCCACACACGGGTTTAACTCTGGAAGTTGAGTGCACACATTGACAACCGTTCTGTTAGATAGCTGCGTTTTGGATTTAGAAGCAGATATTGCCCTGGGCTTACTGCTGTTTCTTCCATATGCCGGTAATGGGCTGAAAACGCCTGCTTTGGGACTCTGCAGACAAAGTGTTTGCAGACTGCTGAATCCACACACGGGTTTAACTCTGGAAGTTGAGTGCACACATTGACAACCGTTCTGTTAGATAGCTGCGTTTTGGATTTAGAAGCAGATATTTCCCTGCGCTGACTGCTGTTTCTTCCATATGCCGGTAATGGGCTGAAAACGCCTGGTTTGGGACCCTGCAGAGAAGATGTTTGCAGACTGCTGAATCCACACACGGGTTTAACTCTGGAAGTTGAGTGCACACATTGACAACCGTTCTGTTAGATAGCTGCGTTTTGGATTTAGAAGCAGATATTTCCCTTTGCTTACTGCTGTTTCTTCCATATGCCGGTAATGGGCTGAAAACGCCTGTTTTGGGACTCTGCAGAGAAAGTGTTTGCAGACTGCTGAATCCACACACGGGTTTAACTCTGGAAGTTGAGTGCACACATTGACAACCGTTCTGTTAGATAGCTGCGTTTTGGATTTAGAAGCAGATATTTCCCTGTGCTTACTGCTGTTTCTTCCATATGCCGGTAATGGGCTGAAAACGCCTGTTTTGGGACTCTGCAGAGAAAGTGTTTGCAGACTGCTGAATCCACACACGGGTTTAACTCTGGAAGTTGAGTGCACACATTGACAATCGTTCTGTTAGATAGCTGCGTTTTGGATTTAGAAGCAGATATTTCCCTGTGCTTACTGCTGTTTCTTCCATATGCCGGTAATGGGCTGAAAACGCCTGGTTTGGGACTCTGCAGAGAAGATGTTTGCAGACTGCTGAATCCACACACGGGTTTAACTCTGGAAGTTGAGTGCACACATTGACAACCGTTCTGTTAGATAGCTGCGTTTTGGATTTAGAAGCAGATATTTCCCTGTGCTTACTGCTGTTTCTTCCATATGCCGGTAATGGGCTGAAAACGCCTGTTTTGGGACTCTGCAGAGAAAGTGTTTGCAGACTGCTGAATCCACACACGGGTTTAACTCTGCAAGTTGAGTGCACACATTGACAACCGTTCTGTTAGATAGCTGCGTTTTGGATTTAGAAGCAGATATTTCCCTGGGCTTACTGCTGTTTCTTCCATATGCCGGTAATGGGCTGAAAACGCCTGGTTTGGGACTCTGCAGAGAAAGTGTTTGCAGACTGCTGAATCCACACACGGGTTTAACTCTGGAAGTTGAGTGCACACATTGACAACCGTTCTGTTAGATAGCTGCGTTTTGGATTTAGAAGCAGATATTTCCCTGTGCTTACTGCTGTTTCTTCCACATGCCGGTAATGGGCTGAAAACGCCTGCTTTGGCACTCTGCAGAGAAAGTGTTTGCAGACTGCTGAATCCACACACGGGTTTATCTCTGGAAGTTGAGTGCACACATTGACAACCGTTCTGTTAGATAGCTGCGTTTTGGATTTAGAAGCAGATATTTCCCTGTGCTTACTGCTGTTTCTTCCATATGCCGGTAATGGGCTGAAAACGCCTGTTTTGGGACTCTGCAGAGAAAGTGTTTGCAGACTGCTGAATCCACACACGGGTTTAACTCTGGAAGTTGAGTGCACACATTGACAACCGTTCTGTTAGATAGCTGCGTTTTGGATTTAGAAGCAGATATTTCCCTGTGCTTACTGCAGTTTCTTCCATATGCCGGTATTGGGCTGAAAACGCCTGGTTTGGGACCCTGCAGAGAAGATGTTTGCAGACTGCTGAATCCACACACGGGTTTAACTCTGGAAGTTGAGTGCACACATTGACAACCGTTCTGTTAGATAGCTGCGTTTTGGATTTAGAAGCAGATATTTCCCTGTGCTTACTGCTGTTTCTTCCATATGCCGGTAATGGGCTGAAAACGCCAGTTTTGGGACTCTGCAGAGAAAGTGTTTGCAGACTGCTGAATCCACACACGGGTTTATCTCTGGAAGTTGAGTGCACGCATTGACAACCATTCAGTTAGATAGCTGCCTTTTGGTTTTAGAAGCAGTTATTTCTCTTTACAGCATATACTCTCATTCACTCCGGAATATCCAAACACAGCTCCTGAAAGAAACGGGTTTCTAAGTATAATCAGATATTTCTCTTTACATCTTGTACCCCAGTACACTCTGATATATGCATACGCAGCTCCTGGAAGAAACGTGTTTGTAACTCGCTGAATCTGTGCATATATTGAAGTCTCTTAGGTGAATGAACACACAGCAGAGGAGTTTGAAAAAAACATTTCCTCCATGTTATAGATGCCCTGTTACTGCTATTGTTTTTAGGCTGGTGTTTTCCTGGAAATGTTGGTTTTAGAATTTCCATATAAATGGTTTGTAAACTGCTGCTTAAGTGGAGCAGTTTAATTCGTTAAGTTGAATGCCCTCATTCACAATCATTCTGTTAGCTAGCTCCGTTTTGGTTTTAGAAGCCTGTGTTTCTAGTTACAGCATATACTCCCATTCATTCTGGAATAGCCAAACGCAGCTCCCAGAATAGACGTGTTTCTAAGTCGCTGAATCTAAACATAGATTCAACTCCCTTAGGTGAACGAACACACAGCACAGCAGTTTGAAAGAAACGTTTTATTTGAGTTTTAGACGCAGTCTTATTGCTATTTCTTAGAGGCCAGTATTTTGCTGGGAATGTCTGTGTTAGAATCTGCACAAAAATCTTTTCTAAACTGCTGCATAGAAACAACAGTTTATCTCAATAAGCTGAATGCACACAGTGACAACCATTCTGTTAGATGGCTCCGTGTTTGTTTTAGAACCAGATATTTCACTTTAAACCTTATACTCCAGTACACTCTGGAATATGCAAATGCAGCTCCTGGAAGAAACGTGTTTCTTACTCGCTGAATCTGAACATATACTCAAGACTCTTAGGTGAATGAACACAGAGCAGAGCATTTTGAAGAAAACGTTTCTTCTATGTTATAGATGCAGTCTTACTGCTACTTGTTTTAGGCTGGTGTTTTGCTGCAAATGTTGATTTTAGAATTTGCATATAAAGGGTTTCTAAACTGCTGCCTAAGAAGAGCAGATTAACCCTTTAAGTTGAATGCACACATTCACAACCATTCTGTTAGATAGCTCCGTTTTGGTTTTAGAAACAGATATTTCTCTTTACAGCATTTACTCCCATACACTCTGGAATATCGAAATGCAGCTCCTAGAATAAACGTGTTTCAAACTCGCTGAATCCAAACTTAGAGTCAACGACCTTTGGTGAACGAACACACTGCAGAGCAGTTTGAAAGAAACGTTCCCTCTGAGTTTTAGACGCAGTCTTACTGCTATTTCTTATAGGCCGGTATTTTGCTGGAAATGTCTGTTTGAGAATCTACACAGAAATGTTTTCTAAACTGCTGCATACAAACAGCAGTTTAGCTCAGTAAGTTGAATGCACACATTGACAACCATTCCATTAGATCATCCGTTTTTCTTTTGGAACGAGACATTTGTCTTTACATCTTATACTCCAGTATACTCTGGAATAGGCAAACACAGCTCCTGGAAGAAACGTGTTGCTAACTAGCTGAAACTGAACATATATTCAAGTCTCTTATATGAATGAACACACAGCAGAGCAGTTTGAAAACAGTTTCTTCCATGTTAAAGATGCAGTCTTACTGCTATTTCCTACAGGCTGGTGTTTCGCTGGAAAGGTCTGTATGAGAATTTGCATAGAAAGGGTTTCTAAAGTGCTGCATGAGAAGAGCAGTTTACCTCTTTAAGCAGAAGGCACACATTCACAACCACTCTGCTAGATAGATCCATTTTGGTTTTAGAAACAGATATTTCTCTTTACAGCATATACTCCCATTCAATCTGGAATATCCAAAGACAGCTCCGAGAATAAACGTGTTTCTATCTCGCTGAATCTAAACATAGTTTCAACTCCCTTAGGCCAAAGAACACAAGGCCGAGCAGTTTGAAAGAAACGTTTCTTCTGAGTTTTAGACGCAGTCTTAATGCTCTTTCTTATATATGCCGGTACTGGGCCGGAAAGGCCTGTTTTGAGACTCTGCACAGAAAGTGTTTGCAGACTGCTGAATCCACACACGGGTTTAACTCTGGAAGTTGAGTGCACACATTGACAACCGTTCTGTTAGATAGCTGCGTTTTGGATTTAGAAGCAGATATTTCCCTGTGCTTACTGCTGTTTCTTCCATATGCCGGTAATGGGCTGAAAACGCCTGCTTTGGGACTCTGCAGAGAAAGTGTTTGCAGACTGCTGAATCCACACACGGGTTTAACTCTGGAAGTTGAGTGCACACATTGACAACCGTTCTGTTAGATAGCTGCGTTTTGGATTTAGAAGCAGATATTTCCCTGGGCTTACTGCTGTTTCCTCCATATGCCGGTAATGGGCTGAAAACGCCTGTTTTGGGACTCTGCAGAGAAAGTGTTTGCAGACTGCTGAATCCACACACGGGTTTAACTCTGGAAGTTGAGTGCACACATTGACAACCGTTCTGTTAGATAGCTGCGTTTTGGATTTAGAAGCAGATATTTCCCTGTGCTTACTGCTGTTTCTTCCATATGCCGGTAATGGGCTGAAAACGCCTGGTTTGGGACTCTGCAGAGAAGATGTTTGCAGACTGCTGAATCCACACACGGGTTTAACTCTGGAAGTTGAGTGCACACATTGACAACCGTTCTGTTAGATAGCTGCGTTTTGGATTTAGAAGCAGATATTTCCCTGTGCTTACTGCAGTTTCTTCCATATGCCCGTAATGGGCTGAAAACGCCTGTTTTGGGACTCTGCAGAGAAAGTGTTTGCAGACTGCTGAATCCACACACGGGTTTAACTCTGGAAGCTGAGTGCACACATTGACAACCATTCTGTTAGATAGCTGCGTTTTGGATTTAGAAGCAGATATTTCCCTGTGCTTACTGCTGTTTCTTCCATATGCCGGTAATGGGCTGAAAACGCCTGTTTTGGGACTCTGCAGAGAAAGTGTTTGCAGACTGCTGAATCCACACACGGGTTTAACTCTGGAAGTTGAGTGCACACATTGACAACCGTTCTGTTAGATAGCTGCGTTTTGGATTTAGAAGCAGATATTTCCCTGGGCTTACTGCTGTTTCTTCCATATGCCGGTAATGGGCTGAAAACGCCTGTTTTGGGACTCTGCAGAGAAAGTGTTTGCAGACTGCTGAATCCACACACGGGTTTAACTCTGGAAGTTGAGTGCACACATTGACAACCGTTCTGTTAGATAGCTGCGTTTTGGATTTAGAAGCAGATATTTCCCTGGGCTTACTGCTGTTTCTTCCATATGCCGGTAATGGGCTGAAAACGCCTGCTTTGGGACTCTGCAGAGAAAGTGTTTGCAGACTGCTGAATCCACACACGGGTTTAACTCTGGAAGTTGAGTGCACACATTGACAACCGTTCTGTTAGATAGCTGCGTTTTGGATTTAGAAGCAGATATTTCCCTGTGCTGACTGCTGTTTCTTCCATATGCCGGTAATGGGCTGAAAACGCCTGTTTTGGGACTCTGCAGAGGAAGTGTTTGCAGACTGCTGAATCCACACACGGGTTTAACTCTGGAAGTTGAGTGCACACATTGACAACCGTTCTGTTAGATAGCTGCGTTTTGGATTTAGAAGCAGATATTTCCCTGTGCTTACTGCTGTTTCTTCCACATGCCGGTAATGGGCTGAAAACGCCTGCTTTGGCACTCTGCAGAGAAAGTGTTTGCAGACTGCTGAATCCACACACGGGTTTATCTCTGGAAGTTGAGTGCACACATTGACAACCGTTCTGTTAGATAGCTGCGTTTTGGATTTAGAAGCAGATATTTCCCTGTGCTTACTGCTGTTTCTTCCATATGCCGGTAATGGGCTGAAAACGCCTGTTTTGGGACTCTGCAGAGAAAGTGTTTGCAGACTGCTGAATCCACACACGGGTTTAACTCTGGAAGTTGAGTGCACACATTGACAACCGTTCTGTTAGATAGCTGCGTTTTGGATTTAGAAGCAGATATTTCCCTGTGCTTACTGCAGTTTCTTCCATATGCCGGTATTGGGCTGAAAACGCCTGTTTTGGGACCCTGCAGAGAAGATGTTTGCAGACTGCTGAATCCACACACGGGTTTAGCTCTGGAAGTTGAGTGCACACATTGACAACCGTTCTGTTAGATAGCTGCGTTTTGGATTTAGAAGCAGATATTTCCCTGTGCTTACTGCTGTTTCTTCCATATGCCGGTAATGGGCTGAAAACGCCAGTTTTGGGACTCTGCAGAGAAAGTGTTTGCAGACTGCTGAATCCACACACGGGTTTATCTCTGGAAGTTGAGTGCACGCATTGACAACCATTCAGTTAGATAGCTGCCTTTTGGTTTTAGAAGCAGTTATTTCTCTTTACAGCATATACTCTCATTCACTCCGGAATATCCAAACACAGCTCCTGAAAGAAACGGGTTTCTAAGTATAATCAGATATTTCTCTTTACATCTTGTACCCCAGTACGCTCTGATATATGCATACGCAGCTCCTGGAAGAAACGTGTTTGTAACTCGCTGAATCTGTGCATATATTGAAGTCTCTTAGGTGAATGAACACACAGCAGAGGAGTTTGAAAAAAACATTTCTTCCATGTTATAGATGCCCTGTTACTGCTATTGTTTTTAGGCTGGTGTTTTCCTGGAAATGTTGGTTTTAGAATTTCCATATAAATGGTTTGTAAACTGCTGCTTAAGTGGAGCAGTTTAATTCGTTAAGTTGAATGCCCTCATTCACAATCATTCTGTTAGCTAGCTCCGTTTTGGTTTTAGAAGCCTGTGTTTCTAGTTACAGCATATACTCCCATTCATTCTGGAATAGCCAAACGCAGCTCCCAGAATAGACGTGTTTCTAAGTCGCTGAATCTAAACATAGATTCAACTCCCTTAGGTGAACGAACACACAGCACAGCAGTTTGAAAGAAACGTTTTATTTGAGTTTTAGACGCAGTCTTATTGCTATTTCTTAGAGGCCAGTATTTTGCTGGGAATGTCTGTGTTAGAATCTGCACAAAAATCTTTTCTAAACTGCTGCATAGAAACAACAGTTTATCTCAATAAGCTGAATGCACACAGTGACAACCATTCTGTTAGATGGCTCCGTGTTTGTTTTAGAACCAGATATTTCACTTTAAACCTTATACTCCAGTACACTCTGGAATATGCAAATGCAGCTCCTGGAAGAAACGTGTTTCTTACTCGCTGAATCTGAACATATACTCAAGACTCTTAGGTGAATGAACACAGAGCAGAGCATTTTGAAGAAAACGTTTCTTCTATGTTATAGATGCAGTCTTACTGCTACTTGTTTTAGGCTGGTGTTTTGCTGCAAATGTTGATTTTAGAATTTGCATACAAAGGGTTTCTAAACTGCTGCCTAAGAAGAGCAGATTAACCCTTTAAGTTGAATGCACACATTCACAACCATTCTGTTAGATAGCTCCGTTTTGGTTTTAGAAACAGATATTTCTCTTTACAGCATTTACTCCCATACACTCTGGAATATCGAAATGCAGCTCCTAGAATAAACGTGTTTCAAACTCGCTGAATCCAAACTTAGAGTCAACGACCTTTGGTGAACGAACACACTGCAGAGCAGTTTGAAAGAAACGTTCCCTCTGAGTTTTAGACGCAGTCTTACTGCTATTTCTTATAGGCCGGTATTTTGCTGGAAATGTCTGTTTGAGAATCTACACAGAAATGTTTTCTAAACTGCTGCATACAAACAGCAGTTTAGCTCAGTAAGTTGAATGCACACATTGACAACCATTCCATTAGATCATCCGTTTTTCTTTTGGAACGAGACATTTGTCTTTACATCTTATACTCCAGTATACTCTGGAATAGGCAAACACAGCTCCTGGAAGAAACGTGTTGCTAACTAGCTGAAACTGAACATATATTCAAGTCTCTTATATGAATGAACACACAGCAGAGCAGTTTGAAAACAGTTTCTTCCATGTTAAAGATGCAGTCTTACTGCTATTTCCTACAGGCTGGTGTTTCGCTGGAAAGGTCTGTATGAGAATTTGCATAGAAAGGGTTTCTAAAGTGCTGCATGAGAAGAGCAGTTTACCTCTTTAAGCAGAAGGCACACATTCACAACCACTCTGCTAGATAGATCCATTTTGGTTTTAGAAACAGATATTTCTCTTTACAGCATATACTCCCATTCAATCTGGAATATCCAAAGACAGCTCCGAGAATAAACGTGTTTCTATCTCGCTGAATCTAAACATAGTTTCAACTCCCTTAGGCCAAAGAACACAAGGCCGAGCAGTTTGAAAGAAACGTTTCTTCTGAGTTTTAGACGCAGTCTTAATGCTCTTTCTTATATATGCCGGTACTGGGCCGGAAAGGCCTGTTTTGAGACTCTGCACAGAAAGTGTTTGCAGACTGCTGAATCCACACACGGGTTTAACTCTGGAAGTTGAGTGCACACATTGACAACCGTTCTGTTAGATAGCTGCGTTTTGGATTTAGAAGCAGATATTTCCCTGGGCTTACTGCTGTTTCTTCCATATGCCGGTAATGGGCTGAAAACGCCTGGTTTGGGACCCTGCAGAGAAGATGTTTGCAGACTGCTGAATCCACACACGGGTTTAACTCTGGAAGTTGAGTGCACACATTGACAACCGTTCTGTTAGATAGCTGCGTTTTGGATTTAGAAGCAGATATTTCCCTTTGCTTACTGCTGTTTCTTCCATATGCCGGTAATGGGCTGAAAACGCCTGTTTTGGGACTCTGCAGAGAAAGTGTTTGCAGACTGCTGAATCCACACACGGGTTTAACTCTGGAAGTTGAGTGCACACATTGACAACCGTTCTGTTAGATAGCTGCGTTTTGGATTTAGAAGCAGATATTTCCCTGGGCTTACTGCTGTTTCTTCCATATGCCGGTAATGGGCTGAAAACGCCTGTTTTGGGACTCTGCAGAGAAAGTGTTTGCAGACTGCTGAATCCACACACGGGTTTAACTCTGGAAGTTGAGTGCACACATTGACAATCGTTCTGTTAGATAGCTGCGTTTTGGATTTAGAAGCAGATATTTCCCTGTGCTTACTGCTGTTTCTTCCATATGCCGGTAATGGGCTGAAAACGCCTGGTTTGGGACTCTGCAGAGAAGATGTTTGCAGACTGCTGAATCCACACACGGGTTTAACTCTGGAAGTTGAGTGCACACATTGACAACCGTTCTGTTAGATAGCTGCGTTTTGGATTTAGAAGCAGATATTTCCCTGTGCTTACTGCTGTTTCTTCCATATGCCGGTAATGGGCTGAAAACGCCTGTTTTGGGACTCTGCAGAGAAAGTGTTTGCAGACTGCTGAATCCACACACGGGTTTAACTCTGCAAGTTGAGTGCACACATTGACAACCGTTCTGTTAGATAGCTGCGTTTTGGATTTAGAAGCAGATATTTCCCTGGGCTTACTGCTGTTTCTTCCATATGCCGGTAATGGGCTGAAAACGCCTGGTTTGGGACTCTGCAGAGAAAGTGTTTGCAGACTGCTGAATCCACACACGGGTTTAACTCTGGAAGTTGAGTGCACACATTGACAACCGTTCTGTTAGATAGCTGCGTTTTGGATTTAGAAGCAGATATTTCCCTGTGCTTACTGCTGTTTCTTCCACATGCCGGTAATGGGCTGAAAACGCCTGCTTTGGCACTCTGCAGAGAAAGTGTTCGCAGACTGCTGAATCCACACACGGGTTTATCTCTGGAAGTTGAGTGCACACATTGACAACCGTTCTGTTAGATAGCTGCGTTTTGGATTTAGAAGCAGATATTTCCCTGTGCTTACTGCTGTTTCTTCCATATGCCGGTAATGGGCTGAAAACGCCTGTTTTGGGACTCTGCAGAGAAAGTGTTTGCAGACTGCTGAATCCACACACGGGTTTAACTCTGGAAGTTGAGTGCACACATTGACAACCGTTCTGTTAGATAGCTGCGTTTTGGATTTAGAAGCAGATATTTCCCTGTGCTTACTGCAGTTTCTTCCATATGCCGGTATTGGGCTGAAAACGCCTGGTTTGGGACCCTGCAGAGAAGATGTTTGCAGACTGCTGAATCCACACACGGGTTTAACTCTGGAAGTTGAGTGCACACATTGACAACCGTTCTGTTAGATAGCTGCGTTTTGGATTTAGAAGCAGATATTTCCCTGTGCTTACTGCTGTTTCTTCCATATGCCGGTAATGGGCTGAAAACGCCAGTTTTGGGACTCTGCAGAGAAAGTGTTTGCAGACTGCTGAATCCACACACGGGTTTATCTCTGGAAGTTGAGTGCACGCATTGACAACCATTCAGTTAGATAGCTGCCTTTTGGTTTTAGAAGCAGTTATTTCTCTTTACAGCATATACTCTCATTCACTCCGGAATATCCAAACACAGCTCCTGAAAGAAACGGGTTTCTAAGTATAATCAGATATTTCTCTTTACATCTTGTACCCCAGTACACTCTGATATATGCATACGCAGCTCCTGGAAGAAACGTGTTTGTAACTCGCTGAATCTGTGCATATATTGAAGTCTCTTAGGTGAATGAACACACAGCAGAGGAGTTTGAAAAAAACATTTCTTCCATGTTATAGATGCCCTGTTACTGCTATTGTTTTTAGGCTGGTGTTTTCCTGGAAATGTTGGTTTTAGAATTTCCATATAAATGGTTTGTAAACTGCTGCTTAAGTGGAGCAGTTTAATTCGTTAAGTTGAATGCCCTCATTCACAATCATTCTGTTAGCTAGCTCCGTTTTGGTTTTAGAAGCCTGTGTTTCTAGTTACAGCATATACTCCCATTCATTCTGGAATAGCCAAACGCAGCTCCCAGAATAGACGTGTTTCTAAGTCGCTGAATCTAAACATAGATTCAACTCCCTTAGGTGAACGAACACACAGCACAGCAGTTTGAAAGAAACGTTTTATTTGAGTTTTAGACGCAGTCTTATTGCTATTTCTTAGAGGCCAGTATTTTGCTGGGAATGTCTGTGTTAGAATCTGCACAAAAATCTTTTCTAAACTGCTGCATAGAAACAACAGTTTATCTCAATAAGCTGAATGCACACAGTGACAACCATTCTGTTAGATGGCTCCGTGTTTGTTTTAGAACCAGATATTTCACTTTAAACCTTATACTCCAGTACACTCTGGAATATGCAAATGCAGCTCCTGGAAGAAACGTGTTTCTTACTCGCTGAATCTGAACATATACTCAAGACTCTTAGGTGAATGAACACAGAGCAGAGCATTTTGAAGAAAACGTTTCTTCTATGTTATAGATGCAGTCTTACTGCTACTTGTTTTAGGCTGGTGTTTTGCTGCAAATGTTGATTTTAGAATTTGCATATAAAGGGTTTCTAAACTGCTGCCTAAGAAGAGCAGATTAACCCTTTAAGTTGAATGCACACATTCACAACCATTCTGTTAGATAGCTCCGTTTTGGTTTTAGAAACAGATATTTCTCTTTACAGCATTTACTCCCATACACTCTGGAATATCGAAATGCAGCTCCTAGAATAAACGTGTTTCAAACTCGCTGAATCCAAACTTAGAGTCAACGACCTTTGGTGAACGAACACACTGCAGAGCAGTTTGAAAGAAACGTTCCCTCTGAGTTTTAGACGCAGTCTTACTGCTATTTCTTATAGGCCGGTATTTTGCTGGAAATGTCTGTTTGAGAATCTACACAGAAATGTTTTCTAAACTGCTGCATACAAACAGCAGTTTAGCTCAGTAAGTTGAATGCACACATTGACAACCATTCCATTAGATCATCCGTTTTTCTTTTGGAACGAGACATTTGTCTTTACATCTTATACTCCAGTATACTCTGGAATAGGCAAACACAGCTCCTGGAAGAAACGTGTTGCTAACTAGCTGAAACTGAACATATATTCAAGTCTCTTATATGAATGAACACACAGCAGAGCAGTTTGAAAACAGTTTCTTCCATGTTAAAGATGCAGTCTTACTGCTATTTCCTACAGGCTGGTGTTTCGCTGGAAAGGTCTGTATGAGAATTTGCATAGAAAGGGTTTCTAAAGTGCTGCATGAGAAGAGCAGTTTACCTCTTTAAGCAGAAGGCACACATTCACAACCACTCTGCTAGATAGATCCATTTTGGTTTTAGAAACAGATATTTCTCTTTACAGCATATACTCCCATTCAATCTGGAATATCCAAAGACAGCTCCGAGAATAAACGTGTTTCTATCTCGCTGAATCTAAACATAGTTTCAACTCCCTTAGGCCAAAGAACACAAGGCCGAGCAGTTTGAAAGAAACGTTTCTTCTGAGTTTTAGACGCAGTCTTAATGCTCTTTCTTATATATGCCGGTACTGGGCCGGAAAGGCCTGTTTTGAGACTCTGCACAGAAAGTGTTTGCAGACTGCTGAATCCACACACGGGTTTAACTCTGGAAGTTGAGTGCACACATTGACAACCGTTCTGTTAGATAGCTGCGTTTTGGATTTAGAAGCAGATATTTCCCTGTGCTTACTGCTGTTTCTTCCATATGCCGGTAATGGGCTGAAAACGCCTGCTTTGGGACTCTGCAGAGAAAGTGTTTGCAGACTGCTGAATCCACACACGGGTTTAACTCTGGAAGTTGAGTGCACACATTGACAACCGTTCTGTTAGATAGCTGCGTTTTGGATTTAGAAGCAGATATTTCCCTGGGCTTACTGCTGTTTCCTCCATATGCCGGTAATGGGCTGAAAACGCCTGTTTTGGGACTCTGCAGAGAAAGTGTTTGCAGACTGCTGAATCCACACACGGGTTTAACTCTGGAAGTTGAGTGCACACATTGACAACCGTTCTGTTAGATAGCTGCGTTTTGGATTTAGAAGCAGATATTTCCCTGTGCTTACTGCTGTTTCTTCCATATGCCGGTAATGGGCTGAAAACGCCTGGTTTGGGACTCTGCAGAGAAGATGTTTGCAGACTGCTGAATCCACACACGGGTTTAACTCTGGAAGTTGAGTGCACACATTGACAACCGTTCTGTTAGATAGCTGCGTTTTGGATTTAGAAGCAGATATTTCCCTGTGCTTACTGCAGTTTCTTCCATATGCCCGTAATGGGCTGAAAACGCCTGTTTTGGGACTCTGCAGAGAAAGTGTTTGCAGACTGCTGAATCCACACACGGGTTTAACTCTGGAAGCTGAGTGCACACATTGACAACCATTCTGTTAGATAGCTGCGTTTTGGATTTAGAAGCAGATATTTCCCTGTGCTTACTGCTGTTTCTTCCATATGCCGGTAATGGGCTGAAAACGCCTGTTTTGGGACTCTGCAGAGAAAGTGTTTGCAGACTGCTGAATCCACACACGGGTTTAACTCTGGAAGTTGAGTGCACACATTGACAACCGTTCTGTTAGATAGCTGCGTTTTGGATTTAGAAGCAGATATTTCCCTGGGCTTACTGCTGTTTCTTCCATATGCCGGTAATGGGCTGAAAACGCCTGTTTTGGGACTCTGCAGAGAAAGTGTTTGCAGACTGCTGAATCCACACACGGGTTTAACTCTGGAAGTTGAGTGCACACATTGACAACCGTTCTGTTAGATAGCTGCGTTTTGGATTTAGAAGCAGATATTTCCCTGGGCTTACTGCTGTTTCTTCCATATGCCGGTAATGGGCTGAAAACGCCTGCTTTGGGACTCTGCAGAGAAAGTGTTTGCAGACTGCTGAATCCACACACGGGTTTAACTCTGGAAGTTGAGTGCACACATTGACAACCGTTCTGTTAGATAGCTGCGTTTTGGATTTAGAAGCAGATATTTCCCTGTGCTGACTGCTGTTTCTTCCATATGCCGGTAATGGGCTGAAAACGCCTGTTTTGCGACTCTGCAGAGGAAGTGTTTGCAGACTGCTGAATCCACACACGGGTTTAACTCTGGAAGTTGAGTGCACACATTGACAACCGTTCTGTTAGATAGCTGCGTTTTGGACTTAGAAGCAGATATTTCCCTGTGCTTACTGCTGTTTCTTCCATATGCCGGTAATGGGCTGAAAACGCCTGGTTTGGGACTCTGCAGAGAAAGTGTTTGCAGACTGCTGAATCCACACACGGGTTTAACTCTGGAAGTTGAGTGCACACATTGACAACCGTTCTGTTAGATAGCTGCGTTTTGGATTTAGAAGCAGATATTTCCCTGTGCTTACTGCTGTTTCTTCCATATGCCGGTAATGGGCTGAAAACGCCTGGTTTGGGACTCTGCAGAGAAGATGTTTGCAGACTGCTGAATCCACACACGGGTTTAACTCTGGAAGTTGAGTGCACACATTGACAACCGTTCTGTTAGATAGCTGCGTTTTGGATTTAGAAGCAGATATTTCCCTGTGCTTACTGCTGTTTCTTCCACATGCCGGTAATGGGCTGAAAACGCCTGTTTTGGGACTCTGCAGAGAAAGTGTTTGCAGACTGCTGAATCCACACACGGGTTTATCTCTGGAAGTTGAGTGCACGCATTGACAACCATTCAGTTAGATAGCTGCCTTTTGGTTTTAGAAGCAGTTATTTCTCTTTACAGCATATACTCTCATTCACTCCGGAATATCCAAACACAGCTCCTGAAAGAAACGGGTTTCTAAGTATAATCAGATATTTCTCTTTACATCTTGTACCCCAGTACACTCTGATATATGCATACGCAGCTCCTGGAAGAAACGTGTTTGTAACTCGCTGAATCTGTGCATATATTGAAGTCTCTTAGGTGAATGAACACACAGCAGAGGAGTTTGAAAAAAACATTTCTTCCATGTTATAGATGCCCTGTTACTGCTATTGTTTTTAGGCTGGTGTTTTCCTGGAAATGTTGGTTTTAGAATTTCCATATAAATGGTTTGTAAACTGCTGCTTAAGTGGAGCAGTTTAATTCGTTAAGTTGAATGCCCTCATTCACAATCATTCTGTTAGCTAGCTCCGTTTTGGTTTTAGAAGCCTGTGTTTCTAGTTACAGCATATACTCCCATTCATTCTGGAATAGCCAAACGCAGCTCCCAGAATAGACGTGTTTCTAAGTCGCTGAATCTAAACATAGATTCAACTCCCTTAGGTGAACGAACACACAGCACAGCAGTTTGAAAGAAACGTTTTATTTGAGTTTTAGACGCAGTCTTATTGCTATTTCTTAGAGGCCAGTATTTTGCTGGGAATGTCTGTGTTAGAATCTGCACAAAAATCTTTTCTAAACTGCTGCATAGAAACAACAGTTTATCTCAATAAGCTGAATGCACACAGTGACAACCATTCTGTTAGATGGCTCCGTGTTTGTTTTAGAACCAGATATTTCACTTTAAACCTTATACTCCAGTACACTCTGGAATATGCAAATGCAGCTCCTGGAAGAAACGTGTTTCTTACTCGCTGAATCTGAACATATACTCAAGACTCTTAGGTGAATGAACACAGAGCAGAGCATTTTGAAGAAAACGTTTCTTCTATGTTATAGATGCAGTCTTACTGCTACTTGTTTTAGGCTGGTGTTTTGCTGCAAATGTTGATTTTAGAATTTGCATATAAAGGGTTTCTAAACTGCTGCCTAAGAAGAGCAGATTAACCCTTTAAGTTGAATGCACACATTCACAACCATTCTGTTAGATAGCTCCGTTTTGGTTTTAGAAACAGATATTTCTCTTTACAGCATTTACTCCCATACACTCTGGAATATCGAAATGCAGCTCCTAGAATAAACGTGTTTCAAACTCGCTGAATCCAAACTTAGAGTCAACGACCTTTGGTGAACGAACACACTGCAGAGCAGTTTGAAAGAAACGTTCCCTCTGAGTTTTAGACGCAGTCTTACTGCTATTTCTTATAGGCCGGTATTTTGCTGGAAATGTCTGTTTGAGAATCTACACAGAAATGTTTTCTAAACTGCTGCATACAAACAGCAGTTTAGCTCAGTAAGTTGAATGCACACATTGACAACCATTCCATTAGATCATCCGTTTTTCTTTTGGAACGAGACATTTGTCTTTACATCTTATACTCCAGTATACTCTGGAATAGGCAAACACAGCTCCTGGAAGAAACGTGTTGCTAACTAGCTGAAACTGAACATATATTCAAGTCTCTTATATGAATGAACACACAGCAGAGCAGTTTGAAAACAGTTTCTTCCATGTTAAAGATGCAGTCTTACTGCTATTTCCTACAGGCTGGTGTTTCGCTGGAAAGGTCTGTATGAGAATTTGCATAGAAAGGGTTTCTAAAGTGCTGCATGAGAAGAGCAGTTTACCTCTTTAAGCAGAAGGCACACATTCACAACCACTCTGCTAGATAGATCCATTTTGGTTTTAGAAACAGATATTTCTCTTTACAGCATATACTCCCATTCAATCTGGAATATCCAAAGACAGCTCCGAGAATAAACGTGTTTCTATCTCGCTGAATCTAAACATAGTTTCAACTCCCTTAGGCCAAAGAACACAAGGCCGAGCAGTTTGAAAGAAACGTTTCTTCTGAGTTTTAGACGCAGTCTTAATGCTCTTTCTTATATATGCCGGTACTGGGCCGGAAAGGCCTGTTTTGAGACTCTGCACAGAAAGTGTTTGCAGACTGCTGAATCCACACACGGGTTTAACTCTGGAAGTTGAGTGCACACATTGACAACCGTTCTGTTAGATAGCTGCGTTTTGGATTTAGAAGCAGATATTTCCCTGTGCTTACTGCTGTTTCTTCCATATGCCGGTAATGGGCTGAAAACGCCTGCTTTGGGACTCTGCAGAGAAAGTGTTTGCAGACTGCTGAATCCACACACGGGTTTAACTCTGGAAGTTGAGTGCACACATTGACAACCGTTCTGTTAGATAGCTGCGTTTTGGATTTAGAAGCAGATATTTCCCTGGGCTTACTGCTGATTCCTCCATATGCCGGTAATGGGCTGAAAACGCCTGTTTTGGGACTCTGCAGAGAAAGTGTTTGCAGACTGCTGAATCCACACACGGGTTTAACTCTGGAAGTTGAGTGCACACATTGACAACCGTTCTGTTAGATAGCTGCGTTTTGGATTTAGAAGCAGATATTTCCCTGTGCTTACTGCTGTTTCTTCCATATGCCGGTAATGGGCTGAAAAGGCCTGGTTTGGGACTCTGCAGAGAAGATGTTTGCAGACTGCTGAATCCACACACGGGTTTAACTCTGGAAGTTGAGTGCACACATTGACAACCGTTCTGTTAGATAGCTGCGTTTTGGATTTAGAAGCAGATATTTCCCTGTGCTTACTGCAGTTTCTTCCATATGCCGGTAATGGGCTGAAAACGCCTGTTTTGGGACTCTGCAGAGAAAGTGTTTGCAGACTGCTGAATCCACACACGGGTTTAACTCTGGAAGCTGAGTGCACACATTGACAACCATTCTGTTAGATAGCTGCGTTTTGGATTTAGAAGCAGATATTTCCCTGTGCTTACTGCTGTTTCTTCCATATGCCGGTAATGGGCTGAAAACGCCTGTTTTGGGACTCTGCAGAGAAAGTGTTTGCAGACTGCTGAATCCACACACGGGTTTAACTCTGGAAGGTGAGTGCACACATTGACAACCGTTCTGTTAGATAGCTGCGTTTTGGATTTAGAAGCAGATATTTCCCTGGGCTTACTGCTGTTTCTTCCATATGCCGGTAATGGGCTGAAAACGCCTGTTTTGGGACTCTGAAGAGAAAGTGTTTGCAGACTGCTGAATCCACACACGGGTTTAACTCTGGAAGTTGAGTGCACACATTGACAACCGTTCTGTTAGATAGCTGCGTTTTGGATTTAGAAGCAGATATTTCCCTGGGCTTACTGCTGTTTCTTCCATATGCCGGTAATGGGCTGAAAACGCCTGCTTTGGGACTCTGCAGAGAAAGTGTTTGCAGACTGCTGAATCCACACACGGGTTTAACTCTGGAAGTTGAGTGCACACATTGACAACCGTTCTGTTAGATAGCTGCGTTTTGGATTTAGAAGCAGATATTTCCCTGTGCTGACTGCTGTTTCTTCCATATGCCGGTAATGGGCTGAAAACGCCTGTTTTGGGACTCTGCAGAGGAAGTGTTTGCAGACTGCTGAATCCACACACGGGTTTAACTCTGGAAGTTGAGTGCACACATTGACAACCGTTCTGTTAGATAGCTGCGTTTTGGATTTAGAAGCAGATATTTCCCTGTGCTTACTGCTGTTTCTTCCATATGCCGGTAATGGGCTGAAAACGCCTGGTTTGGGACTCTGCAGAGAAGATGTTTGCAGACTGCTGAATCCACACACGGGTTTAACTCTGGAAGTTGAGTGCACACATTGACAACCGTTCTGTTAGATAGCTGCGTTTTGGATTTAGAAGCAGATATTTCCCTGTGCTTACTGCTGTTTCTTCCACATGCCGGTAATGGGCTGAAAACGCCTGTTTTGGGACTCTGCAGAGAAAGTGTTTGCAGACTGCTGAATCCACACACGGGTTTATCTCTGGAAGTTGAGTGCACGCATTGACAACCATTCAGTTAGATAGCTGCCTTTTGGTTTTAAAAGCAGTTATTTCTCTTTACAGCATATACTCTCATTCACTCCGGAATATCCAAACACAGCTCCTGAAAGAAACGGGTTTCTAAGTATAATCAGATATTTCTCTTTACATCTTGTACCCCAGTACACTCTGATATATGCATACGCAGCTCCTGGAAGAAACGTGTTTGTAACTCGCTGAATCTGTGCATATATTGAAGTCTCTTAGGTGAATGAACACACAGCAGAGGAGTTTGAAAAAAACATTTCTTCCATGTTATAGATGCCCTGTTACTGCTATTGTTTTTAGGCTGGTGTTTTCCTGGAAATGTTGGTTTTAGAATTTCCATATAAATGGTTTGTAAACTGCTGCTTAAGTGGAGCAGTTTAATTCGTTAAGTTGAATGCCCTCATTCACAATCATTCTGTTAGCTAGCTCCGTTTTGGTTTTAGAAGCCTGTGTTTCTAGTTACAGCATATACTCCCATTCATTCTGGAATAGCCAAACGCAGCTCCCAGAATAGACGTGTTTCTAAGTCGCTGAATCTAAACATAGATTCAACTCCCTTAGGTGAACGAACACACAGCACAGCAGTTTGAAAGAAACGTTTTATTTGAGTTTTAGACGCAGTCTTATTGCTATTTCTTAGAGGCCAGTATTTTGCTGGGAATGTCTGTGTTAGAATCTGCACAAAAATCTTTTCTAAACTGCTGCATAGAAACAACAGTTTATCTCAATAAGCTGAATGCACACAGTGACAACCATTCTGTTAGATGGCTCCGTGTTTGTTTTAGAACCAGATATTTCACTTTAAACCTTATACTCCAGTACACTCTGGAATATGCAAATGCAGCTCCTGGAAGAAACGTGTTTCTTACTCGCTGAATCTGAACATATACTCAAGACTCTTAGGTGAATGAACACAGAGCAGAGCATTTTGAAGAAAACGTTTCTTCTATGTTATAGATGCAGTCTTACTGCTACTTGTTTTAGGCTGGTGTTTTGCTGCAAATGTTGATTTTAGAATTTGCATATAAAGGGTTTCTAAACTGCTGCCTAAGAAGAGCAGATTAACCCTTTAAGTTGAATGCACACATTCACAACCATTCTGTTAGATAGCTCCGTTTTGGTTTTAGAAACAGATATTTCTCTTTACAGCATTTACTCCCATACACTCTGGAATATCGAAATGCAGCTCCTAGAATAAACGTGTTTCAAACTCGCTGAATCCAAACTTAGAGTCAACGACCTTTGGTGAACGAACACACTGCAGAGCAGTTTGAAAGAAACGTTCCCTCTGAGTTTTAGACGCAGTCTTACTGCTATTTCTTATAGGCCGGTATTTTGCTGGAAATGTCTGTTTGAGAATCTACACAGAAATGTTTTCTAAACTGCTGCATACAAACAGCAGTTTAGCTCAGTAAGTTGAATGCACACATTGACAACCATTCCATTAGATCATCCGTTTTTCTTTTGGAACGAGACATTTGTCTTTACATCTTATACTCCAGTATACTCTGGAATAGGCAAACACAGCTCCTGGAAGAAACGTGTTGCTAACTAGCTGAAACTGAACATATATTCAAGTCTCTTATATGAATGAACACACAGCAGAGCAGTTTGAAAACAGTTTCTTCCATGTTAAAGATGCAGTCTTACTGCTATTTCCTACAGGCTGGTGTTTCGCTGGAAAGGTCTGTATGAGAATTTGCATAGAAAGGGTTTCTAAAGTGCTGCATGAGAAGAGCAGTTTACCTCTTTAAGCAGAAGGCACACATTCACAACCACTCTGCTAGATAGATCCATTTTGGTTTTAGAAACAGATATTTCTCTTTACAGCATATACTCCCATTCAATCTGGAATATCCAAAGACAGCTCCGAGAATAAACGTGTTTCTATCTCGCTGAATCTAAACATAGTTTCAACTCCCTTAGGCCAAAGAACACAAGGCCGAGCAGTTTGAAAGAAACGTTTCTTCTGAGTTTTAGACGCAGTCTTAATGCTCTTTCTTATATATGCCGGTACTGGGCCGGAAAGGCCTGTTTTGAGACTCTGCACAGAAAGTGTTTGCAGACTGCTGAATCCACACACGGGTTTAACTCTGGAAGTTGAGTGCACACATTGACAACCGTTCTGTTAGATAGCTGCGTTTTGGATTTAGAAGCAGATATTTCCCTGTGCTTACTGCTGTTTCTTCCATATGCCGGTAATGGGCTGAAAACGCCTGCTTTGGGACTCTGCAGAGAAAGTGTTTGCAGACTGCTGAATCCACACACGGGTTTAACTCTGGAAGTTGAGTGCACACATTGACAACCGTTCTGTTAGATAGCTGCGTTTTGGATTTAGAAGCAGATATTTCCCTGGGCTTACTGCTGTTTCCTCCATATGCCGGTAATGGGCTGAAAACGCCTGTTTTGGGACTCTGCAGAGAAAGTGTTTGCAGACTGCTGAATCCACACACGGGTTTAACTCTGGAAGTTGAGTGCACACATTGACAACCGTTCTGTTAGATAGCTGCGTTTTGGATTTAGAAGCAGATATTTCCCTGTGCTTACTGCTGTTTCTTCCATATGCCGGTAATGGGCTGAAAACGCCTGGTTTGGGACTCTGCAGAGAAGATGTTTGCAGACTGCTGAATCCACACACGGGTTAAACTCTGGAAGTTGAGTGCACACATTGACAACCGTTCTGTTAGATAGCTGCGTTTTGGATTTAGAAGCAGATATTTCCCTGTGCTTACTGCAGTTTCTTCCATATGCCCGTAATGGGCTGAAAACGCCTGTTTTGGGACTCTGCAGAGAAAGTGTTTGCAGACTGCTGAATCCACACACGGGTTTAACTCTGGAAGCTGAGTGCACACATTGACAACCGTTCTGTTCGATAGCTGCGTTTTGGATTTAGAAGCAGATATTTCCCTGTGCTTACTGCTGTTTCTTCCATATGCCGGTAATGGGCTGAAAACGCCTGTTTTGGGACTCTGCAGAGAAAGTGTTTGCAGACTGCTGAATCCACACACGGGTTTAACTCTGGAAGTTGAGTGCACACATTGACAACCGTTCTGTTAGATAGCTGCGTTTTGGATTTAGAAGCAGATATTTCCCTGGGCTTACTGCTGTTTCTTCCATATGCCGGTAATGGGCTGAAAACGCCTGTTTTGGGACTCTGCAGAGAAAGTGTTTGCAGACTGCTGAATCCACACACGGGTTTAACTCTGGAAGTTGAGTGCACACATTGACAACCGTTCTGTTAGATAGCTGCGTTTTGTATTTAGAAGCAGATATTTCCCTGGGCTTACTGCTGTTTCTTCCATATGCCGGTAATGGGCTGAAAACGCCTGCTTTGGGACTCTGCAGAGAAAGTGTTTGCAGACTGCTGAATCCACACACGGGTTTAACTCTGGAAGTTGAGTGCACACATTGACAACCGTTCTGTTAGATAGCTGCGTTTTGGATTTAGAAGCAGATATTTCCCTGTGCTGACTGCTGTTTCTTCCATATGCCGGTAATGGGCTGAAAACGCCTGTTTTGGGACTCTGCAGAGGAAGTGTTTGCAGACTGCTGAATCCACACACGGGTTTAACTCTGGAAGTTGAGTGCACACATTGACAACCGTTCTGTTAGATAGCTGCGTTTTGGATTTAGAAGCAGATATTTCCCTGTGCTTACTGCTGTTTCTTCCATATGCCGGTAATGGGTTGAAAACGCCTGTTTTGGGACTCTGCAGAGAAAGTGTTTGCAGACTGCTGAATCCACACACGGGTTTAACTCTGGAAGTTGAGTGCACACATTGACAACCGTTCTGTTAGATAGCTGCGTTTTGGATTTAGAAGCAGATATTTCCCTGTGCTTACTGCTGTTTCTTCCATATGCCGGTAATGGGCTGAAAACGCCTGGTTTGGGACTCTGCAGAGAAGATGTTTGCAGACTGCTGAATCCACACACGGGTTTAACTCTGGAAGTTGAGTGCACACATTGACAACCGTTCTGTTAGATAGCTGCGTTTTGGATTTAGAAGCAGATATTTCCCTCTGCTTATGGCTGTTTCTTCCATATGCCGGTAATGGGCTGAAAACGCCTGTTTTGGGACTCTGCAGAGAAAGTGTTTGCAGACTGCTGAATCCACACACGGGTTTAACTCTGGAAGTTGAGTGCACACATTGACAACCGTTCTGTTAGATAGCTGCGTTTTGGATTTAGAAGCAGATATTTCCCTGTGCTTACTGCTGTTTCTTCCACATGCCGGTAATGGGCTGAAAACGCCTGTTTTGGGACTCTGCAGAGAAAGTGTTTGCAGACTGCTGAATCCACACACGGGTTTATCTCTGGAAGTTGAGTGCACGCATTGACAACCATTCAGTTAGATAGCTGCCTTTTGGTTTTAGAAGCAGTTATTTCTCTTTACAGCATATACTCTCATTCACTCCGAAATATCCAAACACAGCTCCTGAAAGAAACGGGTTTCTAAGTATAATCAGATATTTCTCTTTACATCTTGTACCCCAGTACACTCTGATATATGCATACGCAGCTCCTGGAAGAAACGTGTTTGTAACTCGCTGAATCTGTGCATATATTGAAGTCTCTTAGGTGAATGAACACACAGCAGAGGAGTTTGAAAAAAACATTTCTTCCATGTTATAGATGCCCTGTTACTGCTATTGTTTTTAGGCTGGTGTTTTCCTGGAAATGTTGGTTTTAGAATTTCCATATAAATGGTTTGTAAACTGCTGCTTAAGTGGAGCAGTTTAATTCGTTAAGTTGAATGCCCTCATTCACAATCATTCTGTTAGCTAGCTCCGTTTTGGTTTTAGAAGCCTGTGTTTCTAGTTACAGCATATACTCCCATTCATTCTGGAATAGCCAAACGCAGCTCCCAGAATAGACGTGTTTCTAAGTCGCTGAATCTAAACATAGATTCAACTCCCTTAGGTGAACGAACACACAGCACAGCAGTTTGAAAGAAACGTTTTATTTGAGTTTTAGACGCAGTCTTATTGCTATTTCTTAGAGGCCAGTATTTTGCTGGGAATGTCTGTGTTAGAATCTGCACAAAAATCTTTTCTAAACTGCTGCATAGAAACAACAGTTTATCTCAATAAGCTGAATGCACACAGTGACAACCATTCTGTTAGATGGCTCCGTGTTTGTTTTAGAACCAGATATTTCACTTTAAACCTTATACTCCAGTACACTCTGGAATATGCAAATGCAGCTCCTGGAAGAAACGTGTTTCTTACTCGCTGAATCTGAACATATACTCAAGACTCTTAGGTGAATGAACACAGAGCAGAGCATTTTGAAGAAAACGTTTCTTCTATGTTATAGATGCAGTCTTACTGCTACTTGTTTTAGGCTGGTGTTTTGCTGCAAATGTTGATTTTAGAATTTGCATATAAAGGGTTTCTAAACTGCTGCCTAAGAAGAGCAGATTAACCCTTTAAGTTGAATGCACACATTCACAACCATTCTGTTAGATAGCTCCGTTTTGGTTTTAGAAACAGATATTTCTCTTTACAGCATTTACTCCCATACACTCTGGAATATCGAAATGCAGCTCCTAGAATAAACGTGTTTCAAACTCGCTGAATCCAAACTTAGAGTCAACGACCTTTGGTGAACGAACACACTGCAGAGCAGTTTGAAAGAAACGTTCCCTCTGAGTTTTAGACGCAGTCTTACTGCTATTTCTTATAGGCCGGTATTTTGCTGGAAATGTCTGTTTGAGAATCTACACAGAAATGTTTTCTAAACTGCTGCATACAAACAGCAGTTTAGCTCAGTAAGTTGAATGCACACATTGACAACCATTCCATTAGATCATCCGTTTTTCTTTTGGAACGAGACATTTGTCTTTACATCTTATACTCCAGTATACTCTGGAATAGGCAAACACAGCTCCTGGAAGAAACGTGTTGCTAACTAGCTGAAACTGAACATATATTCAAGTCTCTTATATGAATGAACACACAGCAGAGCAGTTTGAAAACAGTTTCTTCCATGTTAAAGATGCAGTCTTACTGCTATTTCCTACAGGCTGGTGTTTCGCTGGAAAGGTCTGTATGAGAATTTGCATAGAAAGGGTTTCTAAAGTGCTGCATGAGAAGAGCAGTTTACCTCTTTAAGCAGAAGGCACACATTCACAACCACTCTGCTAGATAGATCCATTTTGGTTTTAGAAACAGATATTTCTCTTTACAGCATATACTCCCATTCAATCTGGAATATCCAAAGACAGCTCCGAGAATAAACGTGTTTCTATCTCGCTGAATCTAAACATAGTTTCAACTCCCTTAGGCCAAAGAACACAAGGCCGAGCAGTTTGAAAGAAACGTTTCTTCTGAGTTTTAGACGCAGTCTTAATGCTCTTTCTTATATATGCCGGTACTGGGCCGGAAAGGCCTGTTTTGAGACTCTGCACAGAAAGTGTTTGCAGACTGCTGAATCCACACACGGGTTTAACTCTGGAAGTTGAGTGCACACATTGACAACCGTTCTGTTAGATAGCTGCGTTTTGGATTTAGAAGCAGATATTTCCCTGTGCTTACTGCTGTTTCTTCCATATGCCGGTAATGGGCTGAAAACGTCTGCTTTGGGACTCTGCAGAGAAAGTGTTTGCAGACTGCTGAATCCACACACGGGTTTAACTCTGGAAGTTGAGTGCACACATTGACAACCGTTCTGTTAGATAGCTGCGTTTTGGATTTAGAAGCAGATATTTCCCTGTGCTTACTGCTGTTTCTTACATATGCCGGTAATGGGCTGAAAACGCCTGGTTTGGGACTCTGCAGAGAAAGTGTTTGCAGACTGCTGAATCCACACACGGGTTTAACTCTGGAAGTTGAGTGCACACATTGACAACCGTTCTGTTAGATAGCTGCGTTTTGGATTTAGAAGCAGATATTTCCCTGTGCTTACTGCAGTTTCTTCCATATGCCCGTAATGGGCTGAAAACGCCTGGTTTGGGACTCTGCAGAGAAGATGTTTGCAGACTGCTGAATCCACACACGGTTTTAACTCTGGAAGTTGAGTGCACACATTGACAACCGTTCTGTTAGATAGCTGCGTTTTGGATTTAGAAGCAGATATTTCCCTGTGCTTACTGCTGTTTCTTCCATATGCCGGTAATGGGCTGAAAACGCCTGTTTTGGGACTCTGCAGAGAAAGTGTTTGCAGACTGCTGAATCCACACACGGGTTTAACTCTGGAAGTTGAGTGCACACATTGACAACCGTTCTGTTAGATAGCTGCGTTTTGGATTTAGAAGCAGATATTTCCCTGGGCTTACTGCTGTTTCTTCCATATGCCGGTAATGGGCTGAAAACGCCTGTTTTGGGACTCTGCAGAGAAAGTGTTTGCAGACTGCTGAATCCACACACTGGTTTAACTCTGGAAGTTGAGTGCACACATTGACAACCGTTCTGTTAGATAGCTGCGTTTTGGATTTAGAAGCAGATATTTCCCTGGGCTTACTGCTGTTTCTTCCATATGCCGGTAATGGGCTGAAAACGCCTGCTTTGGGACTCTGCAGACAAAGTGTTTGCAGACTGCTGAATCCACACACGGGTTTAACTCTGGAAGTTGAGTGCACACATTGACAACCGTTCTGTTAGATAGCTGCGTTTTGGATTTAGAAGCAGATATTTCCCTGGGCTTACTGCTGTTTCTTCCATATGCCGGTAATGGGCTGAAAACGCCTGTTTTGGGACTCTGCAGAGGAAGTGTTTGCAGACTGCTGAATCCACACACGGGTTTACCTCTGGAAGTTGAGTGCACACATTGACAACCGTTCTGTTAGATAGCTGCGTTTTGGATTTAGAAGCAGATATTTCCCTGTGCTTACTGCTGTTTCTTCCATATGCCGGTAATGGGCTGAAGACGCCTGTTTTGGGACTCTGCAGAGAAAGTGTTTGCAGACTGCTGAATCCACACACGGGTTTAACTCTGCAAGTTGAGTGCACACATTGACAACCGTTCTGTTAGATAGCTGCGTTTTGGATTTAGAAGCAGATATTTCCCTGTGCTTACTGCTGTTTCTTCCATATGCCGGTAATGGGCTGAAAACGCCTGTTTTGGCACTCTGCAGAGAAAGTGTTTGCAGACTGCTGAATCCACACACGGGTTTAACTCTGGAAGTTGAGTGCACACATTGACAACCGTTCTGTTAGATAGCTGCGTTTTGGATTTAGAAGCAGATATTTCCCTGTGCTTACTGCTGTTTCTTCCATATGCCGGTAATGGGCTGAAAACGCCTGGTTTGGGACTCTGCAGAGAAAGTGTTTGCAGACTGCTGAATCCACACACGGGTTTAACTCTGGAAGTTGAGTGCACACATTGACAACCGTTCTGTTAGATAGCTGCGTTTTGGATTTAGAAGCAGATATTTCCCTGTGCTTACTGCTGTTTCTTCCATATGCCGGTAATGGGCTGAAAACGCCTGGTTTGGGACTCTGCAGAGAAGATGTTTGCAGACTGCTGAATCCACACACGGGTTTAACTCTGGAAGTTGAGTGCACACATTGACAACCGTTCTGTTAGATAGCTGCGTTTTGGATTTAGAAGCAGATATTTCCCAGTGCTTACTGCAGTTTCTTCCATATGCCCGTAATGGGCTGAAAACGCCTGTTTTGGGACTCTGCAGAGAAAGTGTTTGCAGACTGCTGAATCCACACACGGGTTTAACTCTGGAAGCTGAGTGCACACATTGACAACCGTTCTGTTAGATAGCTGCGTTTTGGATTTAGAAGCAGATATTTCCCTGTGCTTACTGCTGTTTCTTCCATATGCCGGTAATGGGCTGAAGACGCCTGTTTTGGGACTCTGCAGAGAAAGTGTTTGCAGACTGCTGAATCCACACACGGGTTTAACTCTGGAAGTTGAGTGCACACATTGACAACCGTTCTGTTAGATAGCTGCGTTTTGGATTTAGAAGCAGATATTTCCCTGTGCTTACTGCTGTTTCTTCCATATGCCGGTAATGGGCTGAAAACGCCTGTTTTGGCACTCTGCAGAGAAAGTGTTTGCAGACTGCTGAATCCACACACGGGTTTAACTCTGGAAGTTGAGTGCACACATTGACAACCGTTCTGTTAGATAGCTGCGTTTTGGATTTAGAAGCAGATATTTCCCTGTGCTTACTGCTGTTTCTTCCATATGCCGGTAATGGGCTGAAAACGCCTGTTTTGGGACTCTGCAGAGAAAGTGTTTGCAGACTGCTGAATCCACACACGGGTTTAACTCTGGAAGTTGAGTGCACACATTGACAACCGTTCTGTTAGATAGCTGCGTTTTGGATTTAGAAGCAGATATTTCCCTGTGCTTACTGCTGTTTCTTCCATATGCCGGTAATGGGCTGAAAACGCCTGTTTTGGGACTCTGCAGAGAAAGTGTTTGCAGACTGCTGAATCCACACACGGGTTTAACTCTGGAAGTTGAGTGCACACATTGACAACCGTTCTGTTAGATAGCTGCGTTTTGGATTTAGAAGCAGATATTTCCCTGTGCTTACTGCTGTTTCTTCCATATGCCGGTAATGGGCTGAAAACGCCTGTTTTGGGACTCTGCAGAGAAAGTGTTTGCAGACTGCTGAATCCACACACGGGTTTAACTCTGGAAGTTGAGTGCACACATTGACAACCGTTCTGTTAGATAGCTGCGTTTTGGATTTAGAAGCAGATATTTCCCTGGGCTTACTGCTTTTTCTTCCATATGCCGGTAAAGGGCTGAAAACGCCTGCTTTGGGACTCTGCAGACAAAGTGTTTGCAGACTGCTGAATCCACACACGGGTTTAACTCTGGAAGTTGAGTGCACACATTGACAACCGTTCTGTTAGATAGCTGCGTTTTGGATTTAGAAGCAGATATTTCCCTGTGCTTACTGCTGTTTCTTCCATATGCCGGTAATGGGCTGAAAACGCCTGGTTTGGGACTCTGCAGAGAAAGTGTTTGCAGACTGCTGAATCCACACACGGGTTTAACTCTGGAAGTTGAGTGCACACATTGACAACCGTTCTGTTAGATAGCTGCGTTTTGGATTTAGAAGCAGATATTTCCCTGTGCTTACTGCAGTTTCTTCCATATGCCCGTAATGGGCTGAAAACGCCTGTTTTGGGACTCTGCAGAGAAAGTGTTTGCAGACTGCTGAATCCACACACGGGTTTAACTCTGGAAGTTGAGTGCACACATTGACAACCGTTCTGTTAGATAGCTGTGTTTTGGATTTAGAAGCAGATATTTCCCTTTGCTTACTGCTGTTTCTTCCATATGCCGGTAATGGGCTGAAAACGCCTGTTTTGGGACTCTGCAGAGAAAGTGTTTGCAGACTGCTGAATCCACACACGGGTTTAACTCTGGAAGTTGAGTGCACACATTGACAACCGTTCTGTTAGATAGCTGCGTTTTGGATTTAGAAGCAGATATTTCCCTGTGCTTACTGCTGTTTCTTCCACATGCCGGTAATGGGCTGAAAACGCCTGTTTTGGGACTCTGCAGAGAAAGTGTTTGCAGACTGCTGAATCCACACACGGGTTTATCTCTGGAAGTTGAGTGCACGCATTGACAACCATTCAGTTAGATAGCTGCCTTTTGGTTTTAGAAGCAGTTATTTCTCTTTACAGCATATACTCTCATTCACTCCGGAATATCCAAACACAGCTCCTGAAAGAAACGGGTTTCTAAGTATAATCAGATATTTCTCTTTACATCTTGTACCCCAGTACGCTCTGATATATGCATACGCAGCTCCTGGAAGAAACGTGTTTGTAACTCGCTGAATCTGTGCATATATTGAAGTCTCTTAGGTGAATGAACACACAGCAGAGGAGTTTGAAAAAAACATTTCTTCCATGTTATAGATGCCCTGTTACTGCTATTGTTTTTAGGCTGGTGTTTTCCTGGAAATGTTGGTTTTAGAATTTCCATATAAATGGTTTGTAAACTGCTGCTTAAGTGGAGCAGTTTAATTCGTTAAGTTGAATGCCCTCATTCACAATCATTCTGTTAGCTAGCTCCGTTTTGGTTTTAGAAGCCTGTGTTTCTAGTTACAGCATATACTCCCATTCATTCTGGAATAGCCAAACGCAGCTCCCAGAATAGACGTGTTTCTAAGTCGCTGAATCTAAACATAGATTCAACTCCCTTAGGTGAACGAACACACAGCACAGCAGTTTGAAAGAAACGTTTTATTTGAGTTTTAGACGCAGTCTTATTGCTATTTCTTATAGGCCAGTATTTTGCTGGGAATGTCTGTGTTAGAATCTGCACAAAAATCTTTTCTAAACTGCTGCATAGAAACAACAGTTTATCTCAATAAGCTGAATGCACACAGTGACAACCATTCTGTTAGATGGCTCCGTGTTTGTTTTAGAACCAGATATTTCACTTTAAACCTTATACTCCAGTACACTCTGGAATATGCAAATGCAGCTCCTGGAAGAAACGTGTTTCTTACTCGCTGAATCTGAACATATACTCAAGACTCTTAGGTGAATGAACACAGAGCAGAGCATTTTGAAGAAAACGTTTCTTCTATGTTATAGATGCAGTCTTACTGCTACTTCTTTTAGGCTGGTGTTTTGCTGCAAATGTTGATTTTAGAATTTGCATACAAAGGGTTTCTAAACTGCTGCCTAAGAAGAGCAGATTAACCCTTTAAGTTGAATGCACACATTCACAACCATTCTGTTAGATAGCTCCGTTTTGGTTTTAGAAACAGATATTTCTCTTTACAGCATTTACTCCCATACACTCTGGAATATCGAAATGCAGCTCCTAGAATAAACGTGTTTCAAACTCGCTGAATCCAAACTTAGAGTCAACGACCTTTGGTGAACGAACACACTGCAGAGCAGTTTGAAAGAAACGTTCCCTCTGAGTTTTAGACGCAGTCTTACTGCTATTTCTTATAGGCCGGTATTTTGCTGGAAATGTCTGTTTGAGAATCTACACAGAAATGTTTTCTAAACTGCTGCATACAAACAGCAGTTTAGCTCAGTAAGTTGAATGCACACATTGACAACCATTCCATTAGATCATCCGTTTTTCTTTTGGAACGAGACATTTGTCTTTACATCTTATACTCCAGTATACTCTGGAATAGGCAAACACAGCTCCTGGAAGAAACGTGTTGCTAACTAGCTGAAACTGAACATATATTCAAGTCTCTTATATGAATGAACACACAGCAGAGCAGTTTGAAAACAGTTTCTTCCATGTTAAAGATGCAGTCTTACTGCTATTTCCTACAGGCTGGTGTTTCGCTGGAAAGGTCTGTATGAGAATTTGCATAGAAAGGGTTTCTAAAGTGCTGCATGAGAAGAGCAGTTTACCTCTTTAAGCAGAAGGCACACATTCACAACCACTCTGCTAGATAGATCCATTTTGGTTTTAGAAACAGATATTTCTCTTTACAGCATATACTCCCATTCAATCTGGAATATCCAAAGACAGCTCCGAGAATAAACGTGTTTCTATCTCGCTGAATCTAAACATAGTTTCAACTCCCTTAGGCCAAAGAAGACAAGGCCGAGCAGTTTGAAAGAAACGTTTCTTCTGAGTTTTAGACGCAGTCTTAATGCTCTTTCTTATATATGCCGGTACTGGGCCGGAAAGGCCTGTTTTGAGACTCTGCACAGAAAGTGTTTGCAGACTGCTGAATCCACACACGGGTTTAACTCTGGAAGTTGAGTGCACACATTGACAACCGTTCTGTTAGATAGCTGCGTTTTGGATTTAGAAGCAGATATTTCCCTGTGCTTACTGCTGTTTCTTCCATATGCCGGTAATGGGCTGAAAACGCCTGCTTTGGGACTCTGCAGAGAAAGTGTTTGCAGACTGCTGAATCCACACACGGGTTTAACTCTGGAAGTTGAGTGCACACATTGACAACCGTTCTGTTAGATAGCTGCGTTTTGGATTTAGAAGCAGATATTTCCCTGGGCTTACTGCTGTTTCCTCCATATGCCGGTAATGGGCTGAAAACGCCTGTTTTGGGACTCTGCAGAGAAAGTGTTTGCAGACTGCTGAATCCACACACGGGTTTAACTCTGGAAGTTGAGTGCACACATTGACAACCGTTCTGTTAGATAGCTGCGTTTTGGATTTAGAAGCAGATATTTCCCTGTGCTTACTGCTGTTTCTTCCATATGCCGGTAATGGGCTGAAAACTCCTGGTTTGGGACTCTGCAGAGAAGATGTTTGCAGACTGCTGAATCCACACACGGGTTTAACTCTGGAAGTTGAGTGCACACATTGACAACCGTTCTGTTAGATAGCTGCGTTTTGGATTTAGAAGCAGATATTTCCCTGTGCTTACTGCAGTTTCTTCCATATGCCCGTAATGGGCTGAAAACGCCTGTTTTGGGACTCTGCAGAGAAAGTGTTTGCAGACTGCTGAATCCACACACGGGTTTAACTCTGGAAGCTGAGTGCACACATTGACAACCGTTCTGTTAGATAGCTGCGTTTTGGATTTAGAAGCAGATATTTCCCTGGGCTTACTGCTGTTTCTTCCATATGCCGGTAATGGGCTGAAAACGCCTGCTTTGGGACTCTGCAGAGAAAGTGTTTGCAGACTGCTGAATCCACACACGGGTTTAACTCTGGAAGTTGAGTGCACACATTGACAACCGTTCTGTTAGATAGCTGCGTTTTGGATTTAGAAGCAGATATTTCCCTGTGCTGACTGCTGTTTCTTCCATATGCCGGTAATGGGCTGAAAACGCCTGTTTTGGGACTCTGCAGAGGAAGTGTTTGCAGACTGCTGAATCCACACACGGGTTTAACTCTGGAAGTTGAGTGCACACATTGACAACCGTTCTGTTAGATAGCTGCGTTTTGGATTTAGAAGCAGATATTTCCCTGTGCTTACTGCTGTTTCTTCCATATGCCGGTAATGGGCTGAAAACGCCTGTTTTGGGACTCTGCAGAGAAAGTGTTTGCAGACTGCTGAATCCACACACGGGTTTAACTCTGGAAGTTGAGTGCACACATTGACAACCGTTCTGTTAGATAGCTGCGTTTTGGATTTAGAAGCAGATATTTCCCTGTGCTTACTGCTGTTTCTTCCATATGCCGGTAATGGGCTGAAAACGCCTGGTTTGGGACTCTGCAGAGAAGATGTTTGCAGACTGCTGAATCCACACACGGGTTTAACTCTGGAAGTTGAGTGCACACATTGACAACCGTTCTGTTAGATAGCTGCGTTTTGGATTTAGAAGCAGATATTTCCCTGTGCTTATGGCTGTTTCTTCCATATGCCGGTAATGGGCTGAAAACGCCTGTTTTGGGACTCTGCAGAGAAAGTGTTTGCAGACTGCTGAATCCACACACGGGTTTAACTCTGGAAGTTGAGTGCACACATTGACAACCGTTCTGTTAGATAGCTGCGTTTTGGATTTAGAAGCAGATATTTCCCTGTGCTTACTGCTGTTTCTTCCACATGCCGGTAATGGGCTGAAAACGCCTGTTTTGGGACTCTGCAGAGAAAGTGTTTGCAGACTGCTGAATCCACACACGGGTTTATCTCTGGAAGTTGAGTGCACGCATTGACAACCATTCAGTTAGATAGCTGCCTTTTGGTTTTAGAAGCAGTTATTTCTCTTTACAGCATATACTCTCATTCACTCCGGAATATCCAAACACAGCTCCTGAAAGAAACGGGTTTCTAAGTATAATCAGATATTTCTCTTTACATCTTGTACCCCAGTACACTCTGATATATGCATACGCAGCTCCTGGAAGAAACGTGTTTGTAACTCGCTGAATCTGTGCATATATTGAAGTCTCTTAGGTGAATGAACACACAGCAGAGGAGTTTGAAAAAAACATTTCTTCCATGTTATAGATGCCCTGTTACTGCTATTGTTTTTAGGCTGGTGTTTTCCTGGAAATGTTGGTTTTAGAATTTCCATATAAATGGTTTGTAAACTGCTGCTTAAGTGGAGCAGTTTAATTCGTTAAGTTGAATGCCCTCATTCACAATCATTCTGTTAGCTAGCTCCGTTTTGGTTTTAGAAGCCTGTGTTTCTAGTTACAGCATATACTCCCATTCATTCTGGAATAGCCAAACGCAGCTCCCAGAATAGACGTGTTTCTAAGTCGCTGAATCTAAACATAGATTCAACTCCCTTAGGTGAACGAACACACAGCACAGCAGTTTGAAAGAAACGTTTTATTTGAGTTTTAGACGCAGTCTTATTGCTATTTCTTAGAGGCCAGTATTTTGCTGGGAATGTCTGTGTTAGAATCTGCACAAAAATCTTTTCTAAACTGCTGCATAGAAACAACAGTTTATCTCAATAAGCTGAATGCACACAGTGACAAGCATTCTGTTAGATGGCTCCGTGTTTGTTTTAGAACCAGATATTTCACTTTAAACCTTATACTCCAGTACACTCTGGAATATGCAAATGCAGCTCCTGGAAGAAACGTGTTTCTTACTCGCTGAATCTGAACATATACTCAAGACTCTTAGGTGAATGAACACAGAGCAGAGCATTTTGAAGAAAACGTTTCTTCTATGTTATAGATGCAGTCTTACTGCTACTTGTTTTAGGCTGGTGTTTTGCTGCAAATGTTGATTTTAGAATTTGCATATAAAGGGTTTCTAAACTGCTGCCTAAGAAGAGCAGATTAACCCTTTAAGTTGAATGCACACATTCACAACCATTCTGTTAGATAGCTCCGTTTTGGTTTTAGAAACAGATATTTCTCTTTACAGCATTTACTCCCATACACTCTGGAATATCGAAATGCAGCTCCTAGAATAAACGTGTTTCAAACTCGCTGAATCCAAACTTAGAGTCAACGACCTTTGGTGAACGAACACACTGCAGAGCAGTTTGAAAGAAACGTTCCCTCTGAGTTTTAGACGCAGTCTTACTGCTATTTCTTATAGGCCGGTATTTTGCTGGAAATGTCTGTTTGAGAATCTACACAGAAATGTTTTCTAAACTGCTGCATACAAACAGCAGTTTAGCTCAGTAAGTTGAATGCACACATTGACAACCATTCCATTAGATCATCCGTTTTTCTTTTGGAACGAGACATTTGTCTTTACATCTTATACTCCAGTATACTCTGGAATAGGCAAACACAGCTCCTGGAAGAAACGTGTTGCTAACTAGCTGAAACTGAACATATATTCAAGTCTCTTATATGAATGAACACACAGCAGAGCAGTTTGAAAACAGTTTCTTCCATGTTAAAGATGCAGTCTTACTGCTATTTCCTACAGGCTGGTGTTTCGCTGGAAAGGTCTGTATGAGAATTTGCATAGAAAGGGTTTCTAAAGTGCTGCATGAGAAGAGCAGTTTACCTCTTTAAGCAGAAGGCACACATTCACAACCACTCTGCTAGATAGATCCATTTTGGTTTTAGAAACAGATATTTCTCTTTACAGCATATACTCCCATTCAATCTGGAATATCCAAAGACAGCTCCGAGAATAAACGTGTTTCTATCTCGCTGAATCTAAACATAGTTTCAACTCCCTTAGGCCAAAGAACACAAGGCCGAGCAGTTTGAAAGAAACGTTTCTTCTGAGTTTTAGACGCAGTCTTAATGCTCTTTCTTATATATGCCGGTACTGGGCCGGAAAGGCCTGTTTTGAGACTCTGCACAGAAAGTGTTTGCAGACTGCTGAATCCACACACGGGTTTAACTCTGGAAGTTGAGTGCACACATTGACAACCGTTCTGTTAGATAGCTGCGTTTTGGATTTAGAAGCAGATATTTCCCTGTGCTTACTGCTGTTTCTTCCATATGCCGGTAATGGGCTGAAAACGCCTGCTTTGGGACTCTGCAGAGAAAGTGTTTGCAGACTGCTGAATCCACACACGGGTTTAACTCTGGAAGTTGAGTGCACACATTGACAACCGTTCTGTTAGATAGCTGCGTTTTGGATTTAGAAGCAGATATTTCCCTGTGCTTACTGCTGTTTCTTCCATATGCCGGTAATGGGCTGAAAACGCCTGGTTTGGGACTCTGCAGAGAAAGTGTTTGCAGACTGCTGAATCCACACACGGGTTTAACTCTGGAAGTTGAGTGCACACATTGACAACCGTTCTGTTAGATAGCTGCGTTTTGGATTTAGAAGCAGATATTTCCCTGTGCTTACTGCAGTTTCTTCCATATGCCCGTAATGGGCTGAAAACGCCTTGTTTGGGACTCTGCAGAGAAGATGTTTGCAGACTGCTGAATCCACACACGGTTTTAACTCTGGAAGTTGAGTGCACACATTGACAACCGTTCTGTTAGATAGCTGCGTTTTGGATTTAGAAGCAGATATTTCCCTGTGCTTACTGCTGTTTCTTCCATATGCCGGTAATGGGCTGAAAACGCCTGTTTTGGGACTCTGCAGAGAAAGTGTTTGCAGACTGCTGAATCCACACACGGGTTTAACTCTGGAAGTTGAGTGCACACATTGACAACCGTTCTGTTAGATAGCTGCGTTTTGGATTTAGAAGCAGATATTTCCCTGGGCTTACTGCTGTTTCTTCCATATGCCGGTAATGGGCTGAAAACGCCTGTTTTGGGACTCTGCAGAGAAAGTGTTTGCAGACTGCTGAATCCACACACTGGTTTAACTCTGGAAGTTGAGTGCACACATTGACAACCGTTCTGTTAGATAGCTGCGTTTTGGATTTAGAAGCAGATATTTCCCTGGGCTTACTGCTGTTTCTTCCATATGCCGGTAATGGGCTGAAAACGCGTGTTTTGGGACTCTGCAGAGAAAGTGTTTGCAGACTGCTGAATCCACACACTGGTTTAACTCTGGAAGTTGAGTGCACACATTGACAACCGTTCTGTTAGATAGCTGCGTTTTGGATTTAGAAGCAGATATTTCCCTGTGCTGACTGCTGTTTCTTCCATATGCCGGTAATGGGCTGAAAACGCCTGGTTTGGGACTCTGCAGAGGAAGTGTTTGCAGACTGCTGAATCCACACACGGGTTTAACTCTGGAAGTTGAGTGCACACATTGACAACCGTTCTGTTAGATAGCTGCGTTTTGGATTTAGAAGCAGATATTTCCCTGTGCTTACTGCTGTTTCTTCCATATGCCGGTAATGGGCTGAAAACGCCTGTTTTGGGACTCTGCAGAGAAAGTGTTTGCAGACTGCTGAATCCACACACGGGTTTAACTCTGGAAGTTGAGTGCACACATTGACAACCGTTCTGTTAGATAGCTGCGTTTTGGATTTAGAAGCAGATATTTCCCTGTGCTTACTGCTGTTTCTTCCATATGCCGGTAATGGGCTGAAAACGCCTGTTTTGGGACTCTGCAGAGAAAGTGTTTGCAGACTGCTGAATCCACACACGGGTTTAACTCTGGAAGTTGAGTGCACACATTGACAACCGTTCTGTTAGATAGCTGCGTTTTGGATTTAGAAGCAGATATTTCCCTGGGCTTACTGCTGTTTCTTCCATATGCCGGTAATGGGCTGAAAACGCCTGTTTTGGGACTCTGCAGAGAAAGTGTTTGCAGACTGCTGAATCCACACACTGGTTTAACTCTGGAAGTTGAGTGCACACATTGACAACCGTTCTGTTAGATAGCTGCGTTTTGGATTTAGAAGCAGATATTTCCCTGGGCTTACTGCTGTTTCTTCCATATGCCGGTAATGGGCTGAAAACGCCTGTTTTGGGACTCTGCAGAGAAAGTGTTTGCAGACTGCTGAATCCACACACTGGTTTAACTCTGGAAGTTGAGTGCACACATTGACAACCGTTCTGTTAGATAGCTGCGTTTTGGATTTAGAAGCAGATATTTCCCTGTGCTGACTGCTGTTTCTTCCATATGCCGGTAATGGGCTGAAAACGCCTGTTTTGGGACTCTGCAGAGGAAGTGTTTGCAGACTGCTGAATCCACACACGGGTTTAACTCTGGAAGTTGAGTGCACACATTGACAACCGTTCTGTTAGATAGCTGCGTTTTGGATTTAGAAGCAGATATTTCCCTGTGCTTACTGCTGTTTCTTCCATATGCCGGTAATGGGCTGAAAACGCCTGTTTTGGGACTCTGCAGAGAAAGTGTTTGCAGACTGCTGAATCCACACACGGGTTTAACTCTGGAAGTTGAGTGCACACATTGACAACCGTTCTGTTAGATAGCTGCGTTTTGGATTTAGAAGCAGATATTTCCCTGTGCTTACTGCTGTTTCTTCCATATGCCGGTAATGGGCTGAAAACGCCTGGTTTGGGACTCTGCAGAGAAGATGTTTGCAGACTGCTGAATCCACACACGGGTTTAACTCTGGAAGTTGAGTGCACACATTGACAACCGTTCTGTTAGATAGCTGCGTTTTGGATTTAGAAGCAGATATTTCCCTGTGCTTACTGCAGTTTCTTCCATATGCCGGTAATGGGCTGAAAACGCCTGGTTTGGGACTCTGCAGAGAAGATGTTTGCAGACTGCTGAATCCACACACGGGTTTAACTCTGGAAGTTGAGTGCACACATTGACAACCGTTCTGTTAGATAGCTGCGTTTTGGATTTAGAAGCAGATATTTCCCTGTGCTTACTGCTGTTTCTTCCACATGCCGGTAATGGGCTGAAAACGCCTGTTTTGGGACTCTGCAGAGAAAGTGTTTGCAGACTGCTGAATCCACACACGGGTTTATCTCTGGAAGTTGAGTGCACGCATTGACAACCATTCAGTTAGATAGCTGCCTTTTGGTTTTAGAAGCAGTTATTTCTCTTTACAGCATATACTCTCATTCACTCCGGAATATCCAAACACAGCTCCTGAAAGAAACGGGTTTCTAAGTATAATCAGATATTTCTCTTTACATCTTGTACCCCAGTACACTCTGATATATGCATACGCAGCTCCTGGAAGAAACGTGTTTGTAACTCGCTGAATCTGTGCATATATTGAAGTCTCTTAGGTGAATGAACACACAGCAGAGGAGTTTGAAAAAAACATTTCTTCCATGTTATAGATGCCCTGTTACTGCTATTGTTTTTAGGCTGGTGTTTTCCTGGAAATGTTGGTTTTAGAATTTCCATATAAATGGTTTGTAAACTGCTGCTTAAGTGGAGCAGTTTAATTCGTTAAGTTGAATGCCCTCATTCACAATCATTCTGTTAGCTAGCTCCGTTTTGGTTTTAGAAGCCTGTGTTTCTAGTTACAGCATATACTCCCATTCATTCTGGAATAGCCAAACGCAGCTCCCAGAATAGACGTGTTTCTAAGTCGCTGAATCTAAACATAGATTCAACTCCCTTAGGTGAACGAACACACAGCACAGCAGTTTGAAAGAAACGTTTTATTTGAGTTTTAGACGCAGTCTTATTGCTATTTCTTAGAGGCCAGTATTTTGCTGGGAATGTCTGTGTTAGAATCTGCACAAAAATCTTTTCTAAACTGCTGCATAGAAACAACAGTTTATCTCAATAAGCTGAATGCACACAGTGACAACCATTCTGTTAGATGGCTCCGTGTTTGTTTTAGAACCAGATATTTCACTTTAAACCTTATACTCCAGTACACTCTGGAATATGCAAATGCAGCTCCTGGAAGAAACGTGTTTCTTACTCGCTGAATCTGAACATATACTCAAGACTCTTAGGTGAATGAACACAGAGCAGAGCATTTTGAAGAAAACGTTTCTTCTATGTTATAGATGCAGTCTTACTGCTACTTGTTTTAGGCTGGTGTTTTGCTGCAAATGTTGATTTTAGAATTTGCATATAAAGGGTTTCTAAACTGCTGCCTAAGAAGAGCAGATTAACCCTTTAAGTTGAATGCACACATTCACAACCATTCTGTTAGATAGCTCCGTTTTGGTTTTAGAAACAGATATTTCTCTTTACAGCATTTACTCCCATACACTCTGGAATATCGAAATGCAGCTCCTAGAATAAACGTGTTTCAAACTCGCTGAATCCAAACTTAGAGTCAACGACCTTTGGTGAACGAACACACTGCAGAGCAGTTTGAAAGAAACGTTCCCTCTGAGTTTTAGACGCAGTCTTACTGCTATTTCTTATAGGCCGGTATTTTGCTGGAAATGTCTGTTTGAGAATCTACACAGAAATGTTTTCTAAACTGCTGCATACAAACAGCAGTTTAGCTCAGTAAGTTGAATGCACACATTGACAACCATTCCATTAGATCATCCGTTTTTCTTTTGGAACGAGACATTTGTCTTTACATCTTATACTCCAGTATACTCTGGAATAGGCAAACACAGCTCCTGGAAGAAACGTGTTGCTAACTAGCTGAAACTGAACATATATTCAAGTCTCTTATATGAATGAACACACAGCAGAGCAGTTTGAAAACAGTTTCTTCCATGTTAAAGATGCAGTCTTACTGCTATTTCCTACAGGCTGGTGTTTCGCTGGAAAGGTCTGTATGAGAATTTGCATAGAAAGGGTTTCTAAAGTGCTGCATGAGAAGAGCAGTTTACCTCTTTAAGCAGAAGGCACACATTCACAACCACTCTGCTAGATAGATCCATTTTGGTTTTAGAAACAGATATTTCTCTTTACAGCATATACTCCCATTCAATCTGGAATATCCAAAGACAGCTCCGAGAATAAACGTGTTTCTATCTCGCTGAATCTAAACATAGTTTCAACTCCCTTAGGCCAAAGAACACAAGGCCGAGCAGTTTGAAAGAAACGTTTCTTCTGAGTTTTAGACGCAGTCTTAATGCTCTTTCTTATATATGCCGGTACTGGGCCGGAAAGGCCTGTTTTGAGACTCTGCACAGAAAGTGTTTGCAGACTGCTGAATCCACACACGAGTTTAACTCTGGAAGTTGAGTGCACACATTGACAACCGTTCTGTTAGATAGCTGCGTTTTGGATTTAGAAGCAGATATTTCCCTGTGCTTACTGCTGTTTCTTCCATATGCCGGTAATGGGCTGAAAACGCCTGCTTTGGGACTCTGCAGAGAAAGTGTTTGCAGACTGCTGAATCCACACACGGGTTTAACTCTGGAAGTTGAGTGCACACATTGACAACCGTTCTGTTAGATAGCTGCGTTTTGGATTTAGAAGCAGATATTTCCCTGTGCTTACTGCTGTTTCTTCCATATGCCGGTAATGGGCTGAAAACGCCTGGTTTGGGACTCTGCAGAGAAAGTGTTTGCAGACTGCTGAATCCACACACGGGTTTAACTCTGGAAGTTGAGTGCACACATTGACAACCGTTCTGTTAGATAGCTGCGTTTTGGATTTAGAAGCAGATATTTCCCTGTGCTTACTGCAGTTTCTTCCATATGCCCGTAATGGGCTGAAAACGCCTTGTTTGGGACTCTGCAGAGAAGATGTTTGCAGACTGCTGAATCCACACACGGTTTTAACTCTGGAAGTTGAGTGCACACATTGACAACCGTTCTGTTAGATAGCTGCGTTTTGGATTTAGAAGCAGATATTTCCCTGTGCTTACTGCTGTTTCTTCCATATGCCGGTAATGGGCTGAAAACGCCTGTTTTGGGACTCTGCAGAGAAAGTGTTTGCAGACTGCTGAATCCACACACGGGTTTAACTCTGGAAGTTGAGTGCACACATTGACAACCGTTCTGTTAGATAGCTGCGTTTTGGATTTAGAAGCAGATATTTCCCTGGGCTTACTGCTGTTTCTTCCATATGCCGGTAATGGGCTGAAAACGCCTGTTTTGGGACTCTGCAGAGAAAGTGTTTGCAGACTGCTGAATCCACACACTGGTTTAACTCTGGAAGTTGAGTGCACACATTGACAACCGTTCTGTTAGATAGCTGCGTTTTGGATTTAGAAGCAGATATTTCCCTGGGCTTACTGCTGTTTCTTCCATATGCCGGTAATGGGCTGAAAACGCCTGCTTTGGGACTCTGCAGACAAAGTGTTTGCAGACTGCTGAATCCACACACGGGTTTAACTCTGGAAGTTGAGTGCACACATTGACAACCGTTCTGTTAGATAGCTGCGTTTTGGATTTAGAAGCAGATATTTCCCTGTGCTTACTGCTGTTTCTTCCATATGCCGGTAATGGGCTGAAAACGCCTGTTTTGGGACTCTGCAGAGGAAGTGTTTGCAGACTGCTGAATCCACACACGGGTTTAACTCTGGAAGTTGAGTGCACACATTGACAACCGTTCTGTTAGATAGCTGCGTTTTGGATTTAGAAGCAGATATTTCCCTGTGCTTACTGCTGTTTCTTCCATATGCCGGTAATGGGCTGAAGACGCCTGTTTTGGGACTCTGCAGAGAAAGTGTTTGCAGACTGCTGAATCCACACACGGGTTTAACTCTGGAAGTTGAGTGCACACATTGACAACCGTTCTGTTAGATAGCTGCGTTTTGGATTTAGAAGCAGATATTTCCCTGTGCTTACTGCTGTTTCTTCCATATGCCGGTAATGGGCTGAAAACGCCTGTTTTGGCACTCTGCAGAGAAAGTGTTTGCAGACTGCTGAATCCACACACGGGTTTAACTCTGGAAGTTGAGTGCACACATTGACAACCGTTCTGTTAGATAGCTGCGTTTTGGATTTAGAAGCAGATATTTCCCTGTGCTTACTGCTGTTTCTTCCATATGCCGGTAATGGGCTGAAAACGCCTGCTTTGGGACTCTGCAGAGAAAGTGTTTGCAGACTGCTGAATCCACACACGGGTTTAACTCTGGAAGTTGAGTGCACACATTGACAACCGTTCTGTTAGATAGCTGCGTTTTGGATTTAGAAGCAGATATTTCCCTGTGCTTACTGCTGTTTCTTCCATATGCCGGTAATGGGCTGAAAACGCCTGTTTTGGGACTCTGCAGAGAAAGTGTTTGCAGACTGCTGAATCCACACACGGGTTTAACTCTGGAAGTTGAGTGCACACATTGACAACCGTTCTGTTAGATAGCTGCGTTTTGGATTTAGAAGCAGATATTTCCCTGGGCTTACTGCTTTTTCTTCCATATGCCGGTAAAGGGCTGAAAACGCCTGGTTTGGGACTCTGCAGAGAAAGTGTTTGCAGACTGCTGAATCCACACACGGGTTTAACTCTGGAAGTTGAGTGCACACATTGACAACCGTTCTGTTAGATAGCTGCGTTTTGGATTTAGAAGCAGATATTTCCCTGTGCTTACTGCTGTTTCTTCCATATGCCGGTAATGGGCTGAAAACGCCTGGTTTGGGACTCTGCAGAGAAAGTGTTTGCAGACTGCTGAATCCACACACGGGTTTAACTCTGGAAGTTGAGTGCACACATTGACAACCGTTCTGTTAGATAGCTGCGTTTTGGATTTAGAAGCAGATATTTCCCTGTGCTTACTGCAGTTTCTTCCATATGCCCGTAATGGGCTGAAAACGCCTTGTTTGGGACTCTGCAGAGAAGATGTTTGCAGACTGCTGAATCCACACACGGTTTTAACTCTGGAAGTTGAGTGCACACATTGACAACCGTTCTGTTAGATAGCTGCGTTTTGGATTTAGAAGCAGATATTTCCCTGTGCTTACTGCTGTTTCTTCCATATGCCGGTAATGGGCTGAAAACGCCTGTTTTGGGACTCTGCAGAGAAAGTGTTTGCAGACTGCTGAATCCACACACGGGTTTAACTCTGGAAGTTGAGTGCACACATTGACAACCGTTCTGTTAGATAGCTGCGTTTTGGATTTAGAAGCAGATATTTCCCTGGGCTTACTGCTGTTTCTTCCATATGCCGGTAATGGGCTGAAAACGCCTGTTTTGGGACTCTGCAGAGAAAGTGTTTGCAGACTGCTGAATCCACACACTGGTTTAACTCTGGAAGTTGAGTGCACACATTGACAACCGTTCTGTTAGATAGCTGCGTTTTGGATTTAGAAGCAGATATTTCCCTGGGCTTACTGCTGTTTCTTCCATATGCCGGTAATGGGCTGAAAACGCCTGCTTTGGGACTCTGCAGACAAAGTGTTTGCAGACTGCTGAATCCACACACGGGTTTAACTCTGGAAGTTGAGTGCACACATTGACAACCGTTCTGTTAGATAGCTGCGTTTTGGATTTAGAAGCAGATATTTCCCTGTGCTTACTGCTGTTTCTTCCATATGCCGGTAATGGGCTGAAAACGCCTGTTTTGGGACTCTGCAGAGGAAGTGTTTGCAGACTGCTGAATCCACACACGGGTTTAACTCTGGAAGTTGAGTGCACACATTGACAACCGTTCTGTTAGATAGCTGCGTTTTGGATTTAGAAGCAGATATTTCCCTGTGCTTACTGCTGTTTCTTCCATATGCCGGTAATGGGCTGAAGACGCCTGTTTTGGGACTCTGCAGAGAAAGTGTTTGCAGACTGCTGAATCCACACACGGGTTTAACTCTGGAAGTTGAGTGCACACATTGACAACCGTTCTGTTAGATAGCTGCGTTTTGGATTTAGAAGCAGATATTTCCCTGTGCTTACTGCTGTTTCTTCCATATGCCGGTAATGGGCTGAAAACGCCTGTTTTGGCACTCTGCAGAGAAAGTGTTTGCAGACTGCTGAATCCACACACGGGTTTAACTCTGGAAGTTGAGTGCACACATTGACAACCGTTCTGTTAGATAGCTGCGTTTTGGATTTAGAAGCAGATATTTCCCTGTGCTTACTGCTGTTTCTTCCATATGCCGGTAATGGGCTGAAAACGCCTGCTTTGGGACTCTGCAGAGAAAGTGTTTGCAGACTGCTGAATCCACACACGGGTTTAACTCTGGAAGTTGAGTGCACACATTGACAACCGTTCTGTTAGATAGCTGCGTTTTGGATTTAGAAGCAGATATTTCCCTGTGCTTACTGCTGTTTCTTCCATATGCCGGTAATGGGCTGAAAACGCCTGTTTTGGGACTCTGCAGAGAAAGTGTTTGCAGACTGCTGAATCCACACACGGGTTTAACTCTGGAAGTTGAGTGCACACATTGACAACCGTTCTGTTAGATAGCTGCGTTTTGGATTTAGAAGCAGATATTTCCCTGGGCTTACTGCTTTTTCTTCCATATGCCGGTAAAGGGCTGAAAACGCCTGGTTTGGGACTCTGCAGAGAAAGTGTTTGCAGACTGCTGAATCCACACACGGGTTTAACTCTGGAAGTTGAGTGCACACATTGACAACCGTTCTGTTAGATAGCTGCGTTTTGGATTTAGAAGCAGATATTTCCCTGTGCTTACTGCTGTTTCTTCCATATGCCGGTAATGGGCTGAAAACGCCTGGTTTGGGACTCTGCAGAGAAAGTGTTTGCAGACTGCTGAATCCACACACGGGTTTAACTCTGGAAGTTGAGTGCACACATTGACAACCGTTCTGTTAGATAGCTGCGTTTTGGATTTAGAAGCAGATATTTCCCTGTGCTTACTGCAGTTTCTTCCATATGCCCGTAATGGGCTGAAAACGCCTGTTTTGGGACTCTGCAGAGAAAGTGTTTGCAGACTGCTGAATCCACACACGGGTTTAACTCTGGAAGTTGAGTGCACACATTGACAACCGTTCTGTTAGATAGCTGTGTTTTGGATTTAGAAGCAGATATTTCCCTTTGCTTACTGCTGTTTCTTCCATATGCCGGTAATGGGCTGAAAACGCCTGTTTTGGGACTCTGCAGAGAACGTGTTTGCAGACTGCTGAATCCACACACGGGTTTAACTCTGGAAGTTGAATGCACACATTGACAACCGTTCTGTTAGATAGCTGCGTTTTGGATTTAGAAGCAGATATTTCCCTGTGCTTACTGCTGTTTCTTCCATATGCCGGTAATGGGCTGAAAACGCCTGTTTTGGGACTCTGCAGAGAAAGTGTTTGCAGACTGCTGAATCCACACACGGGTTTAACTCTGGAAGTTGAGTGCACACATTGACAACCGTTCTGTTAGATAGCTGCGTTTTGGATTTAGAAGCAGATATTTCCCTGTGCTTACTGCTGTTTCTTCCATATGCCGGTAATGGGCTGAAAACGCCTGGTTTGGGACTCTGCAGAGAAGATGTTTGCAGATTGCTGAATCCACACACGGGTTTAACTCTGGAAGTTGAGTGCACACATTGACAACCGTTCTGTTAGATAGCTGCGTTTTGGATTTAGAAGCAGATATTTCCCTGTGCTTACTGCAGTTTCTTCCATATGCCGGTAATGGGCTGAAAACGCCTGTTTTGGGACTCTGCAGAGAAAGTGTTTGCAGACTGCTGAATCCACACACGGGTTTAACTCTGGAAGTTGAGTGCACACATTGACAACCGTTCTGTTAGATAACTGCGTTTTGGATTTAGAAGCAGATATTTCCCTGTGCTTACTGCTGTTTCTTCCATATGCCGGTAATGGGCTGAAAACGCCTGTTTTGGGACTCTGCAGAGAAAGTGTTTGCAGACTGCTGAATCCACACACGGGTTTACCTCTGGAAGTTGAGTGCACACATTGACAACCGTTCTGTTAGATAGCTGCGTTTTGGATTTAGAAGCAGATATTTCCCTGTGCTTACTGCTGTTTCTTCCATATGCCGGTAATGGGCTGAAAACGCCTGGTTTGGGACTCTGCAGAGAAAGTGTTTGCAGACTGCTGAATCCACACACGGGTTTAACTCTGGAAGTTGAGTGCACACATTGACAACCGTTCTGTTAGATAGCTGCGTTTTGGATTTAGAAGCAGATATTTCCCTGGGCTTACTGCTGTTTCTTCCATATGCCGGTAAAGGGCTGAAAACGCCTGGTTTGGGACTCTGCAGAGAAGATGTTTGCAGACTGCTGAATCCACACACGGGTTTAACTCTGGAAGTTGAGTGCACACATTGACAACCGTTCTGTTAGATAGCTGCGTTTTGGATTTAGAAGCAGATATTTCCCTGTGCTTACTGTAGTTTCTTCCATATGCCGGTAATGGGCTGAAAACGCCTGTTTTGGGACTCTGCAGAGAAAGTGTTTGCAGACTGCTGAATCCACACACGGGTTTAACTCTGGAAGTTGAGTGCACACATTGACAACCGTTCTGTTAGATAGCTGCGTTTTGGATTTAGAAGCAGATATTTCCCTGGGCTTACTGCTGTTTCTTCCATATGCCGGTAATGGGCTGAAAACGCCTGGTTTGGGACCCTGCAGAGAAGATGTTTGCAGACTGCTGAATCCACACACGGGTTTAACTCTGGAAGTTGAGTGCACACATTGACAACCGTTCTGTTAGATAGCTGCGTTTTGGATTTAGAAGCAGATATTTCCCTGTGCTTACTGCAGTTTCTTCCATATGCCGGTAATGGGCTGAAGACGCCTGTTTTGGGACTCTGCAGAGAAAGTGTTTGCAGACTGCTGAATCCACACACGGGTTTAACTCTGGAAGTTGAGTGCACACATTGACAACCGTTCTGTTAGATAGCTGCGTTTTGGATTTAGAAGCAGATATTTCCCTGTGCTTACTGCTGTTTCTTCCATATGCCGGTAATGGGCTGAAAACGCCTGTTTTGGCACTCCGCAGAGAAAGTGTTTGCAGACTGCTGAATCCACACACGGGTTTAACTCTGGAAGTTGAGTGCACACATTGACAACCGTTCTGTTAGATAGCTGCGTTTTGGATTTAGAAGCAGATATTTCCCTGTGCTTACTGCTGTTTCTTCCATATGCCGGTAATGGGCTGAAAACGCCTGTTTTGGGACTCTGCAGAGAAAGTGTTTGCAGACTGCTGAATCCACACACGGGTTTAACTCTGGAAGTTGAGTGCACACATTGACAACCGTTCTGTTAGATAGCTGCGTTTTGGATTTAGAAGCAGATATTTCCCTGTGCTTACTGCTGTTTCTTCCATATGCCGGTAATGGGCTGAAAACGCCTGTTTTGGGACTCTGCAGAGAAAGTGTTTGCAGACTGCTGAATCCACACACGGGTTTAACTCTGGAAGTTGAGTGCACACATTGACAACCGTTCTGTTAGATAGCTGCGTTTTGGATTTAGAAGCAGATATTTCCCTGTGCTTACTGCTGTTTCTTCCATATGCCGGTAATGGGCTGAAAACGCCTGTTTTGGGACTCTGCAGAGAAAGTGTTTGCAGACTGCTGAATCCACACACGGGTTTAACTCTGGAAGTTGAGTGCACACATTGACAACCGTTCTGTTAGATAGCTGCGTTTTGGATTTAGAAGCAGATATTTCCCTGAGCTTACTGCTTTTTCTTCCATATGCCGGTAAAGGGCTGAAAACGCCTGCTTTGGGACTCTGCAGACAAAGTGTTTGCAGACTGCTGAATCCACACACGGGTTTAACTCTGGAAGTTGAGTGCACACATTGACAACCGTTCTGTTAGATAGCTGCGTTTTGGATTTAGAAGCAGATATTTCCCTGTGCTTACTGCTGTTTCTTCCATATGCCGGTAATGGGCTGAAAACGCCTGGTTTGGGACTCTGCAGAGAAAGTGTTTGCAGACTGCTGAATCCACACACGGGTTTAACTCTGGAAGTTGAGTGCACACATTGACAACCGTTCTGTTAGATAGTTGCGTTTTGGATTTAGAAGCAGATATTTCCCTGTGCTTACTGCAGTTTCTTCCATATGCCCGTAATGGGCTGAAAACGCCTGTTTTGGGACTCTGCAGAGAAAGTGTTTGCAGACTGCTGAATCCACACACGGGTTTAACTCTGGAAGTTGAGTGCACACATTGACAACCGTTCTGTTAGATAGCTGTGTTTTGGATTTAGAAGCAGATATTTCCCTTTGCTTACTGCTGTTTCTTCCATATGCCGGTAATGGGCTGAAAACGCCTGTTTTGGGACTCTGCAGAGAACGTGTTTGCAGACTGCTGAATCCACACACGGGTTTAACTCTGGAAGTTGAGTGCACACATTGACAACCGTTCTGTTAGATAGCTGTGTTTTGGATTTAGAAGCAGATATTTCCCTGGGCTTACTGCTGTTTCTTCCATATGCCGGTAATGGGCTTAAAACCCCTGGTTTGGGACTCTGCAGAGAAGATGTTTGCAGACTGCTGAATCCACACACGGGTTTAACTCTGGAAGTTGAGTGCACACATTGACAACCGTTCTGTTAGATAGCTGCGTTTTGGATTTAGAAGCAGATATTTCCCTTTGCTTACTGCTGTTTCTTCCATATGCCGGTAATGGGCTGAAAACGCCTGTTTTGGGACTCTGCAGAGAAAGTGTTTGCAGACTGCTGAATCCACACACGGGTTTAACTCTGGAAGTTGAGTGCTCACATTGACAACCGTTCTGTTAGATAGCTGCGTTTTGGATTTAGAAGCAGATATTTCCCTGGGCTTACTGCTGTTTCTTCCATATGCCGGTAATGGGCTGAAAACGCCTGTTTTGGGACTCTGCAGAGAAAGTGTTTGCAGACTGCTGAATCCACACACGGGTTTAACTCTGGAAGTTGAGTGCACACATTGACAATCGTTCTGTTAGATAGCTGCGTTTTGGATTTAGAAGCAGATATTTCCCTGTGCTTACTGCTGTTTCTTCCATATGCCGGTAATGGGCTGAAAACGCCTGGTTTGGGACTCTGCAGAGAAGATGTTTGCAGACTGCTGAATCCACACACGGGTTTAACTCTGGAAGTTGAGTGCACACATTGACAACCGTTCTGTTAGATAGCTGCGTTTTGGATTTAGAAGCAGATATTTCCCTGTGCTTACTGCTGTTTCTTCCATATGCCGGTAATGGGCTGAAAACGCCTGTTTTGGGACTCTGCAGAGAAAGTGTTTGCAGACTGCTGAATCCACACACGGGTTTAACTCTGGAAGTTGAGTGCACACATTGACAACCGTTCTGTTAGATAGCTGCGTTTTGGATTTAGAAGCAGATATTTCCCTGTGCTTACTGCTGTTTCTTCCACATGCCGGTAATGGGCTGAAAACGCCTGCTTTGGCACTCTGCAGAGAAAGTGTTTGCAGACTGCTGAATCCACACACGGGTTTATCTCTGGAAGTTGAGTGCACACATTGACAACCGTTCTGTTAGATAGCTGCGTTTTGGATTTAGAAGCAGATATTTCCCTGTGCTTACTGCTGTTTCTTCCATATGCCGGTAATGGGCTGAAAACGCCTGTTTTGGGACTCTGCAGAGAAAGTGTTTGCAGACAGCTGAATCCACACACGGGTTTAACTCTGGAAGTTGAGTGCACACATTGACAACCGTTCTGTTAGATAGCTGCGTTTTGGATTTAGAAGCAGATATTTCCCTGTGCTTACTGCAGTTTCTTCCATATGCCGGTAATGGGCTGAAAACGCCTGGTTTGGGACCCTGCAGAGAAGATGTTTGCAGACTGCTGAATCCACACACGGGTTTAACTCTGGAAGTTGAGTGCACACATTGACAACCGTTCTGTTAGATAGCTGCGTTTTGGATTTAGAAGCAGATATTTCCCTGTGCTTACTGCTGTTTCTTCCATATGCCGGTAATGGGCTGAAAACGCCTGTTTTGGGACTCTGCAGAGAAAGTGTTTGCAGACTGCTGAATCCACACACGGGTTTATCTCTGGAAGTTGAGTGCACGCATTGACAACCATTCAGTTAGATAGCTGCCTTTTGGTTTTAGAAGCAGTTATTTCTCTTTACAGCATATACTCTCATTCACTCCGGAATATCCAAACACAGCTCCTGAAAGAAACGGGTTTCTAAGTATAATCAGATATTTCTCTTTACATCTTGTACCCCAGTACACTCTGATATATGCATACGCAGCTCCTGGAAGAAACGTGTTTGTAACTCGCTGAATCTGTGCATATATTGAAGTCTCTTAGGTGAATGAACACACAGCAGAGGAGTTTGAAAAAAACATTTCTTCCATGTTATAGATGCCCTGTTACTGCTATTGTTTTTAGGCTGGTGTTTTCCTGGAAATGTTGGTTTTAGAATTTCCATATAAATGGTTTGTAAACTGCTGCTTAAGTGGAGCAGTTTAATTCGTTAAGTTGAATGCCCTCATTCACAATCATTCTGTTAGCTAGCTCCGTTTTGGTTTTAGAAGCCTGTGTTTCTAGTTACAGCATATACTCCCATTCATTCTGGAATAGCCAAACGCAGCTCCCAGAATAGACGTGTTTCTAAGTCGCTGAATCTAAACATAGATTCAACTCCCTTAGGTGAACGAACACACAGCACAGCAGTTTGAAAGAAACGTTTTATTTGAGTTTTAGACGCAGTCTTATTGCTATTTCTTAGAGGCCAGTATTTTGCTGGGAATGTCTGTGTTAGAATCTGCACAAAAATCTTTTCTAAACTGCTGCATAGAAACAACAGTTTATCTCAATAAGCTGAATGCACACAGTGACAACCATTCTGTTAGATGGCTCCGTGTTTGTTTTAGAACCAGATATTTCACTTTAAACCTTATACTCCAGTACACTCTGGAATATGCAAATGCAGCTCCTGGAAGAAACGTGTTTCTTACTCGCTGAATCTGAACATATACTCAAGACTCTTAGGTGAATGAACACAGAGCAGAGCATTTTGAAGAAAACGTTTCTTCTATGTTATAGATGCAGTCTTACTGCTACTTGTTTTAGGCTGGTGTTTTGCTGCAAATGTTGATTTTAGAATTTGCATATAAAGGGTTTCTAAACTGCTGCCTAAGAAGAGCAGATTAACCCTTTAAGTTGAATGCACACATTCACAACCATTCTGTTAGATAGCTCCGTTTTGGTTTTAGAAACAGATATTTCTCTTTACAGCATTTACTCCCATACACTCTGGAATATCGAAATGCAGCTCCTAGAATAAACGTGTTTCAAACTCGCTGAATCCAAACTTAGAGTCAACGACCTTTGGTGAACGAACACACTGCAGAGCAGTTTGAAAGAAACGTTCCCTCTGAGTTTTAGACGCAGTCTTACTGCTATTTCTTATAGGCCGGTATTTTGCTGGAAATGTCTGTTTGAGAATCTACACAGAAATGTTTTCTAAACTGCTGCATACAAACAGCAGTTTAGCTCAGTAAGTTGAATGCACACATTGACAACCATTCCATTAGATCATCCGTTTTTCTTTTGGAACGAGACATTTGTCTTTACATCTTATACTCCAGTATACTCTGGAATAGGCAAACACAGCTCCTGGAAGAAACGTGTTGCTAACTAGCTGAAACTGAACATATATTCAAGTCTCTTATATGAATGAACACACAGCAGAGCAGTTTGAAAACAGTTTCTTCCATGTTAAAGATGCAGTCTTACTGCTATTTCCTACAGGCTGGTGTTTCCCTGGAAAGGTCTGTATGAGAATTTGCATAGAAAGGGTTTCTAAAGTGCTGCATGAGAAGAGCAGTTTACCTCTTTAAGCAGAAGGCACACATTCACAACCACTCTGCTAGATAGATCCATTTTGGTTTTAGAAACAGATATTTCTCTTTACAGCATATACTCCCATTCAATCTGGAATATCCAAAGACAGCTCCGAGAATAAACGTGTTTCTATCTCGCTGAATCTAAACATAGTTTCAACTCCCTTAGGCCAAAGAACACAAGGCCGAGCAGTTTGAAAGAAACGTTTCTTCTGAGTTTTAGACGCAGTCTTAATGCTCTTTCTTATATATGCCGGTACTGGGCCGGAAAGGCCTGTTTTGAGACTCTGCACAGAAAGTGTTTGCAGACTGCTGAATCCACACACGGGTTTAACTCTGGAAGTTGAGTGCACACATTGACAACCGTTCTGTTAGATAGCTGCGTTTTGGATTTAGAAGCAGATATTTCCCTGGGCTTACTGCTGTTTCTTCCATATGCCGGTAATGGGCTGAAAACGCCTGGTTTGGGACCCTGCAGAGAAGATGTTTGCAGACTGCTGAATCCACACACGGGTTTAACTCTGGAAGTTGAGTGCACACATTGACAACCGTTCTGTTAGATAGCTGCGTTTTGGATTTAGAAGCAGATATTTCCCTTTGCTTACTGCTGTTTCTTCCATATGCCGGTAATGGGCTGAAAACGCCTGTTTTGGGACTCTGCAGAGAAAGTGTTTGCAGACTGCTGAATCCACACACGGGTTTAACTCTGGAAGCTGAGTGCACACATTGACAACCGTTCTGTTAGATAGCTGCGTTTTGGATTTAGAAGCAGATATTTCCCTGGGCTTACTGCTGTTTCTTCCATATGCCGGTAATGGGCTGAAAACGCCTGTTTTGGGACTCTGCAGAGAAAGTGTTTGCAGACTGCTGAATCCACACACGGGTTTAACTCTGGAAGTTGAGTGCACACATTGACAACCGTTCTGTTAGATAGCTGCGTTTTGGATTTAGAAGCAGATATTTCCCTGGGCTTACTGCTGTTTCTTCCATATGCCGGTAATGGGATGAAAACGCCTGTTTTGGGACTCTGCAGAGAAAGTGTTTGCAGACTGCTGAATCCACACACGGGTTTAACTCTGGAAGTTGAGTGCACACATTGACAACCGTTCTGTTAGATAGCTGCGTTTTGGATTTAGAAGCAGATATTTCCCTGGGCTTACTGCTGTTTCTTCCATATGCCGGTAATGGGCTGAAAACGCCTGCTTTGGGACTCTGCAGAGAAAGTGTTTGCAGACTGCTGAATCCACACACGGGTTTAACTCTGGAAGTTGAGTGCACACATTGACAACCGTTCTGTTAGATAGCTGCGTTTTGGATTTAGAAGCAGATATTTCCCTGTGCTGACTGCTGTTTCTTCCATATGCCGGTAATGGGCTGAAAACGCCTGTTTTGGGACTCTGCAGAGAAAGTGTTTGCAGACTGCTGAATCCACACACGGGTTTAACTCTGGAAGTTGAGTGCACACATTGACAACCGTTCTGTTAGATAGCTGCGTTTTGGATTTAGAAGCAGATATTTCCCTGGGCTTACTGCTGTTTCTTCCATATGCCGGTAATGGGCTGAAAACGCCTGTTTTGGGACTCTGCAGAGAAAGTGTTTGCAGACTGCTGAATCCACACACGGGTTTAACTCTGGAAGTTGAGTGCACACATTGACAACCGTTCTGTTAGATAGCTGCGTTTTGGATTTAGAAGCAGATATTTCCCTGTGCTTACTGCTGTTTCTTCCATATGCCGGTAATGGGCTGAAAACGCCTGGTTTGGGACTCTGCAGAGAAGATGTTTGCAGACTGCTGAATCCACACACGGGTTTAACTCTGGAAGTTGAGTGCACACATTGACAACCGTTCTGTTAGATAGCTGCGTTTTGGATTTAGAAGCAGATATTTCCCTGTGCTTACTGCTGTTTCTTCCATATGCCGGTAATGGGCTGAAAACGCCTGTTTTGGGACTCTGCAGAGAAAGTGTTTGCAGACTGCTGAATCCACACACGGGTTTAACTCTGGAAGTTGAGTGCACACATTGACAACCGTTCTGTTAGATAGCTGCGTTTTGGATTTAGAAGCAGATATTTCCCTGGGCTTACTGCTGTTTCTTCCATATGCCGGTAATGGGCTGAAAACGCCTGTTTTGGGACTCTGCAGAGAAAGTGTTTGCAGACTGCTGAATCCACACACGGGTTTAACTCTGGAAGTTGAGTGCACACATTGACAACCGTTCTGTTAGATAGCTGCGTTTTGGATTTAGAAGCAGATATTTCCCTTTGCTTACTGCTGTTTCTTCCATATGCCGGTAATGGGCTGAAAACGCCTGTTTTGGTACTCTGCAGAGAAAGTGTTTGCAGACTGCTGAATCCACACACGGGTTTAACTCTGGAAGTTGAGTGCACACATTGACAACCGTTCTGTTAGATAGCTGCGTTTTGGATTTAGAAGCAGATATTTCCCTGGGCTTACTGCTGTTTCTTCCATATGCCGGTAATGGGCTGAAAACGCCTGTTTTGGGACTCAGCAGAGAAAGTGTTTGCAGACTGCTGAATCCACACACGGGTTTAACTCTGGAAGTTGAGTGCACACATTGACAATCGTTCTGTTAGATAGCTGCGTTTTGGATTTAGAAGCAGATATTTCCCTGTGCTTACTGCTGTTTCTTCCATATGCCCGTAATGGGCTGAAAACGCCTGGTTTGGGACTCTGCAGAGAAGATGTTTGCAGACTGCTGAATCCACACACGGGTTTAACTCTGGAATTTGAGTGCACACATTGACAACCGTTCTGTTAGATAGCTGCGTTTTGGATTTAGAAGCAGATATTTCCCTGTGCTTACTGCTGTTTCTTCCATATGCCGGTAATGGGCTGAAAACGCCTGTTTTGGGACTGTGCAGAGAAAGTGTTTGCAGACTGCTGAATCCACACCCGGGTTTAACTCTGGAAGTTGAGTGCACACATTGACAACCGTTCTGTTAGATAGCTGCGTTTTGGATTTAGAAGCAGATATTTCCCTGGGCTTACTGCTGTTTCTTCCATATGCCGGTAATGGGCTGAAAACGCCTGTTTTGGGACTCTGCAGAGAAAGTGTTTGCAGACTGCTGAATCCACACACGGGTTTAACTCTGGAAGTTGAGTGCACACATTGACAACCGTTCTGTTAGATAGCTGCGTTTTGGATTTAGAAGCAGATATTTCCCTGTGCTTTCTGCTGTTTCTTCCACATGCCGGTAATGGGCTGAAAACGCCTGCTTTGGCACTCTGCAGAGAAAGTGTTTGCAGACTGCTGAATACACACACGGGTTTAACTCTGGAAGTTGAGTGCACACATTGACAACCGTTCTGTTAGATAGCTGCGTTTTGGATTTAGAAGCAGATATTTCCCTGTGCTTACTGCAGTTTCTTCCATATGCCGGTAATGGGCTGAAAACGCCTGTTTTGGGACTCTGCAGAGAAAGTGTTTGCAGACTGCTGAATCCACACACGGGTTTAACTCTGGAAGTTGAGTGCACACATTGACAACCGTTCTGTTAGATAGCTGCGTTTTGGATTTAGAAGCAGATATTTCCCTGGGCTTACTGCTGTTTCTTCCATATGCCGGTAATGGGCTGAAAACGCCTGCTTTGGGACTCTGCAGAGAAAGTGTTTGCAGACTGCTGAATCCACACACGGGTTTAACTCTGGAAGTTGAGTGCACACATTGACAACCGTTCTGTTAGATAGCTGCGTTTTGGATTTAGAAGCAGATATTTCCCTGTGCTGACTGCTGTTTCTTCCATATGCCGGTAATGGGCTGAAAACGCCTGTTTTGGGACTCTGCAGAGGAAGTGTTTGCAGACTGCTGAATCCACACACGGGTTTAACTCTGGAAGTTGAGTGCACACATTGACAACCGTTCTGTTAGATAGCTGCGTTTTGGATTTAGAAGCAGATATTTCCCTGTGCTTACTGCTGTTTCTTCCATATGCCGGTAATGGGCTGAAAACGCCTGGTTTGGGACTCTGCAGAGAAGATGTTTGCAGACTGCTGAATCCACACACGGGTTTAACTCTGGAAGTTGAGTGCACACATTGACAACCGTTCTGTTAGATAGCTGCGTTTTGGATTTAGAAGCAGATATTTCCCTGTGCTTACTGCTGTTTCTTCCACATGCCGGTAATGGGCTGAAAACGCCTGTTTTGGGACTCTGCAGAGAAAGTGTTTGCAGACTGCTGAATCCACACACGGGTTTATCTCTGGAAGTTGAGTGCACGCATTGACAACCATTCAGTTAGATAGCTGCCTTTTGGTTTTAGAAGCAGTTATTTCTCTTTACAGCATATACTCTCATTCACTCCGGAATATCCAAACACAGCTCCTGAAAGAAACGGGTTTCTAAGTATAATCAGATATTTCTCTTTACATCTTGTACCCCAGTACACTCTGATATATGCATACGCAGCTCCTGGAAGAAACGTGTTTGTAACTCGCTGAATCTGTGCATATATTGAAGTCTCTTAGGTGAATGAACACACAGCAGAGGAGTTTGAAAAAAACATTTCTTCCATGTTATAGATGCCCTGTTACTGCTATTGTTTTTAGGCTGGTGTTTTCCTGGAAATGTTGGTTTTAGAATTTCCATATAAATGGTTTGTAAACTGCTGCTTAAGTGGAGCAGTTTAATTCGTTAAGTTGAATGCCCTCATTCACAATCATTCTGTTAGCTAGCTCCGTTTTGGTTTTAGAAGCCTGTGTTTCTAGTTACAGCATATACTCCCATTCATTCTGGAATAGCCAAACGCAGCTCCCAGAATAGACGTGTTTCTAAGTCGCTGAATCTAAACATAGATTCAACTCCCTTAGGTGAACGAACACACAGCACAGCAGTTTGAAAGAAACGTTTTATTTGAGTTTTAGACGCAGTCTTATTGCTATTTCTTAGAGGCCAGTATTTTGCTGGGAATGTCTGTGTTAGAATCTGCACAAAAATCTTTTCTAAACTGCTGCATAGAAACAACAGTTTATCTCAATAAGCTGAATGCACACAGTGACAACCATTCTGTTAGATGGCTCCGTGTTTGTTTTAGAACCAGATATTTCACTTTAAACCTTATACTCCAGTACACTCTGGAATATGCAAATGCAGCTCCTGGAAGAAACGTGTTTCTTACTCGCTGAATCTGAACATATACTCAAGACTCTTAGGTGAATGAACACAGAGCAGAGCATTTTGAAGAAAACGTTTCTTCTATGTTATAGATGCAGTCTTACTGCTACTTGTTTTAGGCTGGTGTTTTGCTGCAAATGTTGATTTTAGAATTTGCATATAAAGGGTTTCTAAACTGCTGCCTAAGAAGAGCAGATTAACCCTTTAAGTTGAATGCACACATTCACAACCATTCTGTTAGATAGCTCCGTTTTGGTTTTAGAAACAGATATTTCTCTTTACAGCATTTACTCCCATACACTCTGGAATATCGAAATGCAGCTCCTAGAATAAACGTGTTTCAAACTCGCTGAATCCAAACTTAGAGTCAACGACCTTTGGTGAACGAACACACTGCAGAGCAGTTTGAAAGAAACGTTCCCTCTGAGTTTTAGACGCAGTCTTACTGCTATTTCTTATAGGCCGGTATTTTGCTGGAAATGTCTGTTTGAGAATCTACACAGAAATGTTTTCTAAACTGCTGCATACAAACAGCAGTTTAGCTCAGTAAGTTGAATGCACACATTGACAACCATTCCATTAGATCATCCGTTTTTCTTTTGGAACGAGACATTTGTCTTTACATCTTATACTCCAGTATACTCTGGAATAGGCAAACACAGCTCCTGGAAGAAACGTGTTGCTAACTAGCTGAAACTGAACATATATTCAAGTCTCTTATATGAATGAACACACAGCAGAGCAGTTTGAAAACAGTTTCTTCCATGTTAAAGATGCAGTCTTACTGCTATTTCCTACAGGCTGGTGTTTCCCTGGAAAGGTCTGTATGAGAATTTGCATAGAAAGGGTTTCTAAAGTGCTGCATGAGAAGAGCAGTTTACCTCTTTAAGCAGAAGGCACACATTCACAACCACTCTGCTAGATAGATCCATTTTGGTTTTAGAAACAGATATTTCTCTTTACAGCATATACTCCCATTCAATCTGGAATATCCAAAGACAGCTCCGAGAATAAACGTGTTTCTATCTCGCTGAATCTAAACATAGTTTCAACTCCCTTAGGCCAAAGAACACAAGGCCGAGCAGTTTGAAAGAAACGTTTCTTCTGAGTTTTAGACGCAGTCTTAATGCTCTTTCTTATATATGCCGGTACTGGGCCGGAAAGGCCTGTTTTGAGACTCTGCACAGAAAGTGTTTGCAGACTGCTGAATCCACACACGGGTTTAACTCTGGAAGTTGAGTGCACACATTGACAACCGTTCTGTTAGATAGCTGCGTTTTGGATTTAGAAGCAGATATTTCCCTGGGCTTACTGCTGTTTCTTCCATATGCCGGTAATGGGCTGAAAACGCCTGGTTTGGGACCCTGCAGAGAAGATGTTTGCAGACTGCTGAATCCACACACGGGTTTAACTCTGGAAGTTGAGTGCACACATTGACAACCGTTCTGTTAGATAGCTGCGTTTTGGATTTAGAAGCAGATATTTCCCTTTGCTTACTGCTGTTTCTTCCATATGCCGGTAATGGGCTGAAAACGCCTGTTTTGGGACTCTGCAGAGAAAGTGTTTGCAGACTGCTGAATCCACACACGGGTTTAACTCTGGAAGCTGAGTGCACACATTGACAACCGTTCTGTTAGATAGCTGCGTTTTGGATTTAGAAGCAGATATTTCCCTGGGCTTACTGCTGTTTCTTCCATATGCCGGTAATGGGCTGAAAACGCCTGTTTTGGGACTCTGCAGAGAAAGTGTTTGCAGACTGCTGAATCCACACACGGGTTTAACTCTGGAAGTTGAGTGCACACATTGACAACCGTTCTGTTAGATAGCTGCGTTTTGGATTTAGAAGCAGATATTTCCCTGGGCTTACTGCTGTTTCTTCCATATGCCGGTAATGGGATGAAAACGCCTGTTTTGGGACTCTGCAGAGAAAGTGTTTGCAGACTGCTGAATCCACACACGGGTTTAACTCTGGAAGTTGAGTGCACACATTGACAACCGTTCTGTTAGATAGCTGCGTTTTGGATTTAGAAGCAGATATTTCCCTGGGCTTACTGCTGTTTCTTCCATATGCCGGTAATGGGCTGAAAACGCCTGCTTTGGGACTCTGCAGAGAAAGTGTTTGCAGACTGCTGAATCCACACACGGGTTTAACTCTGGAAGTTGAGTGCACACATTGACAACCGTTCTGTTAGATAGCTGCGTTTTGGATTTAGAAGCAGATATTTCCCTGTGCTGACTGCTGTTTCTTCCATATGCCGGTAATGGGCTGAAAACGCCTGTTTTGGGACTCTGCAGAGAAAGTGTTTGCAGACTGCTGAATCCACACACGGGTTTAACTCTGGAAGTTGAGTGCACACATTGACAACCGTTCTGTTAGATAGCTGCGTTTTGGATTTAGAAGCAGATATTTCCCTGGGCTTACTGCTGTTTCTTCCATATGCCGGTAATGGGCTGAAAACGCCTGTTTTGGGACTCTGCAGAGAAAGTGTTTGCAGACTGCTGAATCCACACACGGGTTTAACTCTGGAAGTTGAGTGCACACATTGACAACCGTTCTGTTAGATAGCTGCGTTTTGGATTTAGAAGCAGATATTTCCCTGTGCTTACTGCTGTTTCTTCCATATGCCGGTAATGGGCTGAAAACGCCTGGTTTGGGACTCTGCAGAGAAGATGTTTGCAGACTGCTGAATCCACACACGGGTTTAACTCTGGAAGTTGAGTGCACACATTGACAACCGTTCTGTTAGATAGCTGCGTTTTGGATTTAGAAGCAGATATTTCCCTGTGCTGACTGCTGTTTCTTCCATATGCCGGTAATGGGCTGAAAACGCCTGTTTTGGGACTCTGCAGAGAAAGTGTTTGCAGACTGCTGAATCCACACACGGGTTTAACTCTGGAAGTTGAGTGCACACATTGACAACCGTTCTGTTAGATAGCTGCGTTTTGGATTTAGAAGCAGATATTTCCCTGGGCTTACTGCTGTTTCTTCCATATGCCGGTAATGGGCTGAAAACGCCTGTTTTGGGACTCTGCAGAGAAAGTGTTTGCAGACTGCTGAATCCACACACGGGTTTAACTCTGGAAGTTGAGTGCACACATTGACAACCGTTCTGTTAGATAGCTGCGTTTTGGATTTAGAAGCAGATATTTCCCTTTGCTTACTGCTGTTTCTTCCATATGCCGGTAATGGGCTGAAAACGCCTGTTTTGGTACTCTGCAGAGAAAGTGTTTGCAGACTGCTGAATCCACACACGGGTTTAACTCTGGAAGTTGAGTGCACACATTGACAACCGTTCTGTTAGATAGCTGCGTTTTGGATTTAGAAGCAGATATTTCCCTGGGCTTACTGCTGTTTCTTCCATATGCCGGTAATGGGCTGAAAACGCCTGTTTTGGGACTCAGCAGAGAAAGTGTTTGCAGACTGCTGAATCCACACACGGGTTTAACTCTGGAAGTTGAGTGCACACATTGACAATCGTTCTGTTAGATAGCTGCGTTTTGGATTTAGAAGCAGATATTTCCCTGTGCTTACTGCTGTTTCTTCCATATGCCCGTAATGGGCTGAAAACGCCTGGTTTGGGACTCTGCAGAGAAGATGTTTGCAGACTGCTGAATCCACACACGGGTTTAACTCTGGAATTTGAGTGCACACATTGACAACCGTTCTGTTAGATAGCTGCGTTTTAGATTTAGAAGCAGATATTTCCCTGTGCTTACTGCTGTTTCTTCCATATGCCGGTAATGGGCTGAAAACGCCTGTTTTGGGACTGTGCAGAGAAAGTGTTTGCAGACTGCTGAATCCACACCCGGGTTTAACTCTGGAAGTTGAGTGCACACATTGACAACCGTTCTGTTAGATAGCTGCGTTTTGGATTTAGAAGCAGATATTTCCCTGGGCTTACTGCTGTTTCTTCCATATGCTGGTAATGGGCTGAAAACGCCTGTTTTGGGACTCTGCAGAGAAAGTGTTTGCAGACTGCTGAATCCACACACGGGTTTAACTCTGGAAGTTGAGTGCACACATTGACAACCGTTCTGTTAGATAGCTGCGTTTTGGATTTAGAAGCAGATATTTCCCTGTGCTTTCTGCTGTTTCTTCCACATGCCGGTAATGGGCTGAAAACGCCTGCTTTGGCACTCTGCAGAGAAAGTGTTTGCAGACTGCTGAATACACACACGGGTTTAACTCTGGAAGTTGAGTGCACACATTGACAACCGTTCTGTTAGATAGCTGCGTTTTGGATTTAGAAGCAGATATTTCCCTGTGCTTACTGCAGTTTCTTCCATATGCCGGTAATGGGCTGAAAACGCCTGTTTTGGGACTCTGCAGAGAAAGTGTTTGCAGACTGCTGAATCCACACACGGGTTTAACTCTGGAAGTTGAGTGCACACATTGACAACCGTTCTGTTAGATAGCTGCGTTTTGGATTTAGAAGCAGATATTTCCCTTTGCTTACTGCTGTTTCTTCCATATGCCGGTAATGGGCTGAAAACGCCTGTTTTGGTACTCTGCAGAGAAAGTGTTTGCAGACTGCTGAATCCACACACGGGTTTAACTCTGGAAGTTGAGTGCACACATTGACAACCGTTCTGTTAGATAGCTGCGTTTTGGATTTAGAAGCAGATATTTCCCTGGGCTTACTGCTGTTTCTTCCATATGCCGGTAATGGGCTGAAAACGCCTGTTTTGGGACTCAGCAGAGAAAGTGTTTGCAGACTGCTGAATCCACACACGGGTTTAACTCTGGAAGTTGAGTGCACACATTGACAATCGTTCTGTTAGATAGCTGCGTTTTGGATTTAGAAGCAGATATTTCCCTGTGCTTACTGCTGTTTCTTCCATATGCCCGTAATGGGCTGAAAACGCCTGGTTTGGGACTCTGCAGAGAAGATGTTTGCAGACTGCTGAATCCACACACGGGTTTAACTCTGGAATTTGAGTGCACACATTGACAACCGTTCTGTTAGATAGCTGCGTTTTGGATTTAGAAGCAGATATTTCCCTGTGCTTACTGCTGTTTCTTCCATATGCCGGTAATGGGCTGAAAACGCCTGTTTTGGGACTGTGCAGAGAAAGTGTTTGCAGACTGCTGAATCCACACCCGGGTTTAACTCTGGAAGTTGAGTGCACACATTGACAACCGTTCTGTTAGATAGCTGCGTTTTGGATTTAGAAGCAGATATTTCCCTGGGCTTACTGCTGTTTCTTCCATATGCCGGTAATGGGCTGAAAACGCCTGTTTTGGGACTCTGCAGAGAAAGTGTTTGCAGACTGCTGAATCCACACACGGGTTTAACTCTGGAAGTTGAGTGCACACATTGACAACCGTTCTGTTAGATAGCTGCGTTTTGGATTTAGAAGCAGATATTTCCCTGTGCTTTCTGCTGTTTCTTCCACATGCCGGTAATGGGCTGAAAACGCCTGCTTTGGCACTCTGCAGAGAAAGTGTTTGCAGACTGCTGAATACACACACGGGTTTAACTCTGGAAGTTGAGTGCACACATTGACAACCGTTCTGTTAGATAGCTGCGTTTTGGATTTAGAAGCAGATATTTCCCTGTGCTTACTGCAGTTTCTTCCATATGCCGGTAATGGGCTGAAAACGCCTGTTTTGGGACTCTGCAGAGAAAGTGTTTGCAGACTGCTGAATCCACACACTGGTTTAACTCTGGAAGTTGAGTGCACACATTGACAACCGTTCTGTTAGATAGCTGCGTTTTGGATTTAGAAGCAGATATTTCCCTGTGCTTACTGCAGTTTCTTCCATATGCCGGTAATGAGCTGAAAACGCCTGTTTTGGGACTCTGCAGAGAAAGTGTTTGCAGACTGCTGAATCCACACACGGGTTTAACTCTGCAAGTTGAGTGCACACATTGACAACCGTTCTGTTAGATAGCTGCGTTTTGGATTTAGAAGCAGATATTTCCCTGTGTTTACTGCTGTTTTTTCCATATGCCGGTAATGGGCTGAAATCGCCTCTTTTGGGACTCTGCAGACAAAGTGTTTGCAGACTGCTGAATCCACACACGGGTTTAACTCTGGAAGTTGAGTGCACACATTGACAATCGTTCTGTTAGATAGCTGCGTTTTGGATGTAGAAGCAGATATTTCCCTGGGCTTACTGCTGTTTCTTCCATATGCCGGTAATGGGGTGAAAACGCCTGGTTTGGGACCCTGCAGAGAAGATGTTTGCAGACTGCTGAATCCACACACGGGTTTAACTCTGGAAGTTGAGTGCACACATTGACAACCGTTCTGTTAGATAGCTGCGTTTTGGATTTAGAAGCAGATATTTCCCTGTGCTTACTGCTGTTTCTTCCATATGCCGGTAATGGGCTGAAAACGCCTGTTTTGGGACTCTGCAGAGAAAGTGTTTGCAGACTGCTGAATACACACACGGGTTTAACTCTGGAAGTTGAGTGAACACATTGACAACCGTTCTGTTAGATAGCTGCGTTTTGGATTTAGAAGCAGATATTTCCCTGGGCTTACTGCTGTTTCTTCCATATGCCGGTAATGGGTGAAAACGCCTGGTTTGGGACTCTGCAGAGAAGATGTTTGCAGACTGCTGAATCCACACACGGGTTTAACTCTGGAAGTTGAGTGCACACATTGACAACCGTTCTGTTAGATAGCTGCGTTTTGGATTTAGAAGCAGATATTTCCCTGTGCTTACTGCTGTTTCTTCCATATGCCGGTAATGGGCTGAAAACGCCTGTTTTGGGACTCTGCAGAGAAAGTGTTTGCAGACTGCTGAATCCACACACGGGTTTAACTCTGGAAGTTGAGTGCACACATTGACAACCGTTCTGTTAGATAGCTGCGTTTTGGATTTAGAAGCAGATATTTCCCTGGGCTTACTGCTGTTTCTTCCATATGCCGGTAATGGGCTGAAAACGCCTGTTTTGGGACTCTGCAGAGAAAGTGTTTGCAGACTGCTGAATCCACACACGGGTTTAACTCTGGAAGTTGAGTGCACACATTGACAACCGTTCTGTTAGATAGCTGCGTTTTGGATTTAGAAGCAGATATTTCCCTTTGCTTACTGCTGTTTCTTCCATATGCCGGTAATGGGCTGAAAACGCCTGTTTTGGGACTCTGCAGAGAAAGTGTTTGCAGACTGCTGAATCCACACACGGGTTTAACTCTGGAAGTTGAGTGCACACATTGACAACCGTTCTGTTAGATAGCTGCGTTTTGGATTTAGAAGCAGATATTTCCCTGGGCTTACTGCTGTTTCTTCCATATGCCGGTAATGGGCTGAAAACGCCTGTTTTGGGACTCAGCAGAGAAAGTGTTTGCAGACTGCTGAATCCACACACGGGTTTAACTCTGGAAGTTGAGTGCACACATTGACAATCGTTCTGTTAGATAGCTGCGTTTTGGATTTAGAAGCAGATATTTCCCTGTGCTTACTGCTGTTTCTTCCATATGCCCGTAATGGGCTGAAAACGCCTGGTTTGGGACTCTGCAGAGAAGATGTTTGCAGACTGCTGAATCCACACACGGGTTTAACTCTGGAAGTTGAGTGCACACATTGACAACCGTTCTGTTAGATAGCTGCGTTTTGGATTTAGAAGCAGATATTTCCCTGTGCTTACTGCTGTTTCTTCCATATGCCGGTAATGGGCTGAAAACGCCTGTTTTGGGACTGTGCAGAGAAAGTGTTTGCAGACTGCTGAATCCACACCCGGGTTTAACTCTGGAAGTTGAGTGCACACATTGACAACCGTTCTGTTAGATAGCTGCGTTTTGGATTTAGAAGCAGATATTTCCCTGGGCTTACTGCTGTTTCTTCCATATGCCGGTAATGGGCTGAAAACGCCTGGTTTGGGACTCTGCAGAGAAAGTGTTTGCAGACTGCTGAATCCACACACGGGTTTAACTCTGGAAGTTGAGTGCACACATTGACAACCGTTCTGTTAGATAGCTGCGTTTTGGATTTAGAAGCAGATATTTCCCTGTGCTTTCTGCTGTTTCTTCCACATGCCGGTAATGGGCTGAAAACGCCTGCTTTGGCACTCTGCAGAGAAAGTGTTTGCAGACTGCTGAATACACACACGGGTTTAACTCTGGAAGTTGAGTGCACACATTGACAACCGTTCTGTTAGATAGCTGCGTTTTGGATTTAGAAGCAGATATTTCCCTGTGCTTACTGCAGTTTCTTCCATATGCCGGTAATGGGCTGAAAACGCCTGTTTTGGGACTCTGCAGAGAAAGTGTTTGCAGACTGCTGAATCCACACACTGGTTTAACTCTGGAAGTTGAGTGCACACATTGACAACCGTTCTGTTAGATAGCTGCGTTTTGGATTTAGAAGCAGATATTTCCCTGTGCTTACTGCAGTTTCTTCCATATGCCGGTAATGAGCTGAAAACGCCTGTTTTGGGACTCTGCAGAGAAAGTGTTTGCAGACTGCTGAATCCACACACGGGTTTAACTCTGCAAGTTGAGTGCACACATTGACAACCGTTCTGTTAGATAGCTGCGTTTTGGATTTAGAAGCAGATATTTCCCTGTGTTTACTGCTGTTTTTTCCATATGCCGGTAATGGGCTGAAATCGCCTCTTTTGGGACTCTGCAGACAAAGTGTTTGCAGACTGCTGAATCCACACACGGGTTTAACTCTGGAAGTTGAGTGCACACATTGACAATCGTTCTGTTAGATAGCTGCGTTTTGGATGTAGAAGCAGATATTTCCCTGGGCTTACTGCTGTTTCTTCCATATGCCGGTAATGGGGTGAAAACGCCTGGTTTGGGACCCTGCAGAGAAGATGTTTGCAGACTGCTGAATCCACACACGGGTTTAACTCTGGAAGTTGAGTGCACACATTGACAACCGTTCTGTTAGATAGCTGCGTTTTGGATTTAGAAGCAGATATTTCCCTGTGCTTACTGCTGTTTCTTCCATATGCCGGTAATGGGCTGAAAACGCCTGTTTTGGGACTCTGCAGAGAAAGTGTTTGCAGACTGCTGAATCCACACACGGGTTTAACTCTGGAAGTTGAGTGAACACATTGACAACCGTTCTGTTAGATAGCTGTGTTTTGGATTTAGAAGCAGATATTTCCCTGGGCTTACTGCTGTTTCTTCCATATGCCGGTAATGGGCTGAAAACTCCTCTTTTGGGACTCTGCAGAGAAAGTGTTTGCAGACTGCTGAATCCACACACGGGTTTAACTCTGGAAGTTGAGTGCACACATTGACAACCGTTCTGTTAGATAGCTGCGTTTTGGATTTAGAAGCAGATATTTCCCTGTGCTTACTGCTGTTTCTTCCATATGCCGGTAATGGGCTGAAAACGCCTGTTTTGGGACTCTGCAGAGAAAGTGTTTGCAGACTGCTGAATCCACACACGGGTTTAACTCTGGAAGTTGAGTGCACACATTGACAACCGTTCTGTTAGATAGCTGCGTTTTGGATTTAGAAGCAGATATTTCCCTGTGCTTACTGCTGTTTCTTCCATATGCCGGTAATGGGCTGAAAACGCCTGTTTTGGGACTCTGCAGAGAAAGTGTTTGCAGACTGCTGAATCCACACACGGGTTTAACTCTGGAAGTTGAGTGCACACATTGACAACCGTTCTGTTAGATAGCTGCGTTTTGGATTTAGAAGCAGATATTTCCCTGTGCTTACTGCTGTTTCTTCCATATGCCGGTAATGGGCTGAAAACGCCTGCTTTGGCACTCTGCAGAGAAAGTGTTTGCAGACAGCTGAATCCACACACGGGTTTAACTCTGGAAGTTGAGTGCACACATTGACAACCGTTCTGTTAGATAGCTGCGTTTTGGATTTAGAAGCAGATATTTCCCTGTGCTTACTGCTGTTTCTTCCATATGCCGGTAATGGGCTGAAAACGCCTGCTTTGGCACTCTGCAGAGAAAGTGTTTGCAGACTGCTGAATCCTCACACGGGTTTAACTCTGGAAGTTGAGTGCACACATTGACAACCGTTCTGTTAGATAGCTGCGTTTTGGATTTAGAAGCAGATATTTCCCTGGGCTTACTGCTGTTTCTTCCATATGCCGGTAATGGGCTGAAAACGCCTGTTTTGGGACTCTGCAGAGAAAGTGTTTGCAGACTGCTGAATCCACACACGGGTTTAACTCTGGAAGTTGAGTGCACACATTGACAACCGTTCTGTTAGACAGCTGCGTTTTGGATTTAGAAGCAGATATTTCCCTGGGCTTACTGCTGTTTCTTCCATATGCCGGTAATGGGCTGAAAACGCCTGTTTTGGGACTCTGCAGAGAAAGTGTTTGCAGACTGCTGAATCCACACACGGGTTTAACTCTGCAAGTTGAGTGCACACATTGACAACCGTTCTGTTAGATAGCTGCGTTTTGGATTTAGAAGCAGATATTTCCCTGTGCTTACTGCTGTTTCTTCCGTATGCCGGTAATGGGCTGAAAACGCCTGTTTTGGGACTCTGAAGAGAAAGTGTTTGCAGACTGCTGAATCCACACACGGGTTTAACTCTGGAAGTTGAGTGCACACATTGACAACCGTTCTGTTAGATAGCTGCGTTTTGGATTTAGAAGCAGATATTTCCCTGTGCTTACTGCTGGTTCTTCCATATGCCGGTAATGGGCTGAAAACGCCTGTTTTGGGACTCTGCAGAGAAAGTGTTTGCAGACTGCTGAATCCACACACGGGTTTAACTCTGGAAATTGAGTGCACACATTGACAACCGTTCTGTTAGATAGCTGCGTTTTGGATTTAGAAGCAGATATTTCCCTGGGCTTACTGCTGTTTCTTCCATATGCCGGTAATGGGCTGAAAACGCCTGGTTTGGGACTCTGCAGAGAAGATGTTTGCAGACTGCTGAATCCACACACGGGTTTAACTCTGCAAGTTGAGTGCACACATTGACAACCGTTCTGTTAGATAGCTGCGTTTTGGATTTAGAAGCAGATATTTCCCTGTGTTTACTGCTGTTTTTTCCATATGCCGGTAATGGGCTGAAATCGCCTCTTTTGGGACTCTGCAGACAAAGTGTTTGCAGACTGCTGAATCCACACACGGGTTTAACTCTGGAAGTTGAGTGCACACATTGACAACCGTTCTGTTAGATAGCTGCGTTTTGGATTTAGAAGCAGATATTTCCCTGGGCTTACTGCTGTTTCTTCCATATGCCGGTAATGGGCTGAAAACGCCTGGTTTGGGACTCTGCAGAGAAGATGTTTGCAGACTGCTGAATCCACACACGGGTTTAACTCTGGAAGTTGAGTGCACACATTGACAACCGTTCTGTTAGATAGCTGCGTTTTGGATTTAGAAGCAGATATTTCCCTGTGCTTACTGCTGTTTCTTCCATATGCCGGTAATGGGCTGAAAACGCCTGGTTTGGGACTCTGCAGAGAAGATGTTTGCAGACTGCTGAATCCACACACGGGTTTAACTCTGGAAGTTGAGTGCACACATTGACAACCGTTCTGTTAGATAGCTGCGTTTTGGATTTAGAAGCAGATATTTCCCTGTGCTTACTGCAGTTTCTTCCATATGCCGGTAATGGGCTGAAAACGCCTGTTTTGGGACTCTGCAGAGAAAGTGTTTGCAGACTGCTGAATCCACACACGGGTTTAACTCTGGAAGTTAAGTGCACACATTGACAACCGTTCTGTTAGATAGCTGCGTTTTGGATTTAGAAACAGATATTTCCCTGTGCTTACTGCTGTTTCTTCCATATGCCGGTAATGGGCTGAAAACGCCTGTTTTGGGACTCTGCAGAGAAAGTGTTTGCAGACTGCTGAATCCACACACGGGTTTATCTCTGGAAGTTGAGTGCACACATTGACAACCGTTCTGTTAGATAGCTGCGTTTTGGATTTAGAAGCAGATATTTCCCTGGGCTTACTGCTGTTTCTTCCATATGCCGGTAATGGGCTGAAAACGCCTGTTTTGGGACTCTGCAGAGAAGATGTTTGCAGACTGCTGAATCCACACACGGGTTTAACTCTGGAAGTTGAGTGCACACATTGACAACCGTTCTGTTAGATAGCTGCGTTTTGGATTTGGAAGCAGATATTTCCCTTTGCTGACTGCTGTTTCTTCCATATGCCGGTAATGGGCTGAAAACGCCTGTTTTGGGACTCTGCAGAGAAAGTGTTTGCAGACTGCTGAATCCACACACGGGTTTAACTCTGGAAGTTGAGTGCACACATTGACAACCGTTCTGTTAGATAGCTGCGTTTTGGATTTAGAAGTAGATATTTCCCTGGGCTTACTGCTGTTTCTTCCATATGCCGGTAATGGGCTGAAAACCCCTGGTTTGGGACTCTGCAGAGAAGATGTTTGCAGACTGCTGAATCCACACACGGGTTTAACTCTGGAAGTTGAGTGCACACATTGACAACCGTTCTTTTAGATAGCTGCGTTTTGGATTTAGAAGCAGATATGTCCCTGTGCTTACTGCTGTTTCTTCCATATGCCGGTAATGGGCTGAAAACGCCTGTTTTGGGACTCTGCAGAGAAAGTGTTTGCAGACTGCTGAATCCACACACGGGTTTAACTCTGGAAGTTGAGTGCACACATTGACAACCGTTCTGTTAGATAGCTGCGTTTTGGATTTAGAAGCAGATATTTCCCTGTGCTTACTCCTGTTTCTTCCATATGCCGGTAATGGGCTGAAAACGCCTGTTTTGGGACTCTGCAGAGAAAGTGTTTGCAGACTGCTGAATCCACACACGGGTTTAACTCTGGAAGTTGAGTGCACACATTGACAACCGTTCTGTTAGATAGCTGCGTTTTGGATTTAGAAGCAGATATTTCCCTGTGCTTACTGCTGTTTCTTCCATATGCCGGTAATGGGCTGAAAACGCCTGTTTTGGGACTCTGCAGAGAAAGTGTTTGCAGACTGCTGAATCCACACACGGGTTTAACTCTGCAAGTTGAGTGCACACATTGACAACCGTTCTGTTAGATAGCTGCGTTTTGGATTTAGAAGCAGATATTTCCCTGGGCTTACTGCTGTTTCTTCCATATGCCGGTAATGGGCTGAAAACGCCTGGTTTGGGACTCTGCAGAGAAAGTGTTTGCAGACTGCTGAATCCACACACGGGTTTAACTCTGGAAGTTGAGTGCACACATTGACAACCGTTCTGTTAGATAGCTGCGTTTTGGATTTAGAAGCAGATATTTCCCTGTGCTTACTGCTGTTTCTTCCACATGCCGGTAATGGGCTGAAAACGCCTGCTTTGGCACTCTGCAGAGAAAGTGTTTGCAGACTGCTGAATCCACACACGGGTTTATCTCTGGAAGTTGAGTGCACACATTGACAACCGTTCTGTTAGATAGCTGCGTTTTGGATTTAGAAGCAGATATTTCCCTGTGCTTACTGCTGTTTCTTCCATATGCCGGTAATGGGCTGAAAACGCCTGTTTTGGGACTCTGCAGAGAAAGTGTTTGCAGACTGCTGAATCCACACACGGGTTTAACTCTGGAAGTTGAGTGCACACATTGACAACCGTTCTGTTAGATAGCTGCGTTTTGGATTTAGAAGCAGATATTTCCCTGGGCTTACTGCTGTTTCTTCCATATGCCGGTAATGGGCTGAAAACGCCTGTTTTGGGACTCTGCAGAGAAAGTGTTTGCAGACTGCTGAATCCACACACGGGTTTAACTCTGGAAGTTGAGTGCACACATTGACAACCGTTCTGTTAGATAGCTGCGTTTTGGATTTAGAAGCAGATATTTCCCTTTGCTTACTGCTGTTTCTTCCATATGCCGGTAATGGGCTGAAAACGCCTGTTTTGGGACTCTGCAGAGAAAGTGTTTGCAGACTGCTGAATCCACACACGGGTTTAACTCTGGAAGTTGAGTGCACACATTGACAACCGTTCTGTTAGATAGCTGCGTTTTGGATTTAGAAGCAGATATTTCCCTGGGCTTACTGCTGTTTCTTCCATATGCCGGTAATGGGCTGAAAACGCCTGTTTTGGGACTCAGCAGAGAAAGTGTTTGCAGACTGCTGAATCCACACACGGGTTTAACTCTGGAAGTTGAGTGCACACATTGACAATCGTTCTGTTAGATAGCTGCGTTTTGGATTTAGAAGCAGATATTTCCCTGTGCTTACTGCTGTTTCTTCCATATGCCCGTAATGGGCTGAAAACGCCTGGTTTGGGACTCTGCAGAGAAGATGTTTGCAGACTGCTGAATCCACACACGGGTTTAACTCTGGAAGTTGAGTGCACACATTGACAACCGTTCTGTTAGATAGCTGCGTTTTGGATTTAGAAGCAGATATTTCCCTGTGCTTACTGCTGTTTCTTCCATATGCCGGTAATGGGCTGAAAACGCCTGTTTTGGGACTGTGCAGAGAAAGTGTTTGCAGACTGCTGAATCCACACCCGGGTTTAACTCTGGAAGTTGAGTGCACACATTGACAACCGTTCTGTTAGATAGCTGCGTTTTGGATTTAGAAGCAGATATTTCCCTGGGCTTACTGCTGTTTCTTCCATATGCCGGTAATGGGCTGAAAACGCCTGGTTTGGGACTCTGCAGAGAAAGTGTTTGCAGACTGCTGAATCCACACACGGGTTTAACTCTGGAAGTTGAGTGCACACATTGACAACCGTTCTGTTAGATAGCTGCGTTTTGGATTTAGAAGCAGATATTTCCCTGTGCTTTCTGCTGTTTCTTCCACATGCCGGTAATGGGCTGAAAACGCCTGCTTTGGCACTCTGCAGAGAAAGTGTTTGCAGACTGCTGAATACACACACGGGTTTAACTCTGGAAGTTGAGTGCACACATTGACAACCGTTCTGTTAGATAGCTGCGTTTTGGATTTAGAAGCAGATATTTCCCTGTGCTTACTGCAGTTTCTTCCATATGCCGGTAATGGGCTGAAAACGCCTGTTTTGGGACTCTGCAGAGAAAGTGTTTGCAGACTGCTGAATCCACACACTGGTTTAACTCTGGAAGTTGAGTGCACACATTGACAACCGTTCTGTTAGATAGCTGCGTTTTGGATTTAGAAGCAGATATTTCCCTGTGCTTACTGCAGTTTCTTCCATATGCCGGTAATGAGCTGAAAACGCCTGTTTTGGGACTCTGCAGAGAAAGTGTTTGCAGACTGCTGAATCCACACACGGGTTTAACTCTGCAAGTTGAGTGCACACATTGACAACCGTTCTGTTAGATAGCTGCGTTTTGGATTTAGAAGCAGATATTTCCCTGTGTTTACTGCTGTTTTTTCCATATGCCGGTAATGGGCTGAAATCGCCTCTTTTGGGACTCTGCAGACAAAGTGTTTGCAGACTGCTGAATCCACACACGGGTTTAACTCTGGAAGTTGAGTGCACACATTGACAATCGTTCTGTTAGATAGCTGCGTTTTGGATGTAGAAGCAGATATTTCCCTGGGCTTACTGCTGTTTCTTCCATATGCCGGTAATGGGGTGAAAACGCCTGGTTTGGGACCCTGCAGAGAAGATGTTTGCAGACTGCTGAATCCACACACGGGTTTAACTCTGGAAGTTGAGTGCACACATTGACAACCGTTCTGTTAGATAGCTGCGTTTTGGATTTAGAAGCAGATATTTCCCTGTGCTTACTGCTGTTTCTTCCATATGCCGGTAATGGGCTGAAAACGCCTGTTTTGGGACTCTGCAGAGAAAGTGTTTGCAGACTGCTGAATCCACACACGGGTTTAACTCTGGAAGTTGAGTGAACACATTGACAACCGTTCTGTTAGATAGCTGTGTTTTGGATTTAGAAGCAGATATTTCCCTGGGCTTACTGCTGTTTCTTCCATATGCCGGTAATGGGCTGAAAACTCCTCTTTTGGGACTCTGCAGAGAAAGTGTTTGCAGACTGCTGAATCCACACACGGGTTTAACTCTGGAAGTTGAGTGCACACATTGACAACCGTTCTGTTAGATAGCTGCGTTTTGGATTTAGAAGCAGATATTTCCCTGTGCTTACTGCTGTTTCTTCCATATGCCGGTAATGGGCTGAAAACGCCTGTTTTGGGACTCTGCAGAGAAAGTGTTTGCAGACTGCTGAATCCACACACGGGTTTAACTCTGGAAGTTGAGTGCACACATTGACAACCGTTCTGTTAGATAGCTGCGTTTTGGATTTAGAAGCAGATATTTCCCTGTGCTTACTGCTGTTTCTTCCATATGCCGGTAATGGGCTGAAAACGCCTGTTTTGGGACTCTGCAGAGAAAGTGTTTGCAGACTGCTGAATCCACACACGGGTTTAACTCTGGAAGTTGAGTGCACACATTGACAACCGTTCTGTTAGATAGCTGCGTTTTGGATTTAGAAGCAGATATTTCCCTGTGCTTACTGCTGTTTCTTCCATATGCCGGTAATGGGCTGAAAACGCCTGCTTTGGCACTCTGCAGAGAAAGTGTTTGCAGACAGCTGAATCCACACACGGGTTTAACTCTGGAAGTTGAGTGCACACATTGACAACCGTTCTGTTAGATAGCTGCGTTTTGGATTTAGAAGCAGATATTTCCCTGTGCTTACTGCTGTTTCTTCCATATGCCGGTAATGGGCTGAAAACGCCTGCTTTGGCACTCTGCAGAGAAAGTGTTTGCAGACTGCTGAATCCTCACACGGGTTTAACTCTGGAAGTTGAGTGCACACATTGACAACCGTTCTGTTAGATAGCTGCGTTTTGGATTTAGAAGCAGATATTTCCCTGGGCTTACTGCTGTTTCTTCCATATGCCGGTAATGGGCTGAAAACGCCTGTTTTGGGACTCTGCAGAGAAAGTGTTTGCAGACTGCTGAATCCACACACGGGTTTAACTCTGGAAGTTGAGTGCACACATTGACAACCGTTCTGTTAGACAGCTGCGTTTTGGATTTAGAAGCAGATATTTCCCTGGGCTTACTGCTGTTTCTTCCATATGCCGGTAATGGGCTGAAAACGCCTGTTTTGGGACTCTGCAGAGAAAGTGTTTGCAGACTGCTGAATCCACACACGGGTTTAACTCTGCAAGTTGAGTGCACACATTGACAACCGTTCTGTTAGATAGCTGCGTTTTGGATTTAGAAGCAGATATTTCCCTGTGCTTACTGCTGTTTCTTCCGTATGCCGGTAATGGGCTGAAAACGCCTGTTTTGGGACTCTGAAGAGAAAGTGTTTGCAGACTGCTGAATCCACACACGGGTTTAACTCTGGAAGTTGAGTGCACACATTGACAACCGTTCTGTTAGATAGCTGCGTTTTGGATTTAGAAGCAGATATTTCCCTGTGCTTACTGCTGGTTCTTCCATATGCCGGTAATGGGCTGAAAACGCCTGTTTTGGGACTCTGCAGAGAAAGTGTTTGCAGACTGCTGAATCCACACACGGGTTTAACTCTGGAAATTGAGTGCACACATTGACAACCGTTCTGTTAGATAGCTGCGTTTTGGATTTAGAAGCAGATATTTCCCTGGGCTTACTGCTGTTTCTTCCATATGCCGGTAATGGGCTGAAAACGCCTGGTTTGGGACTCTGCAGAGAAGATGTTTGCAGACTGCTGAATCCACACACGGGTTTAACTCTGCAAGTTGAGTGCACACATTGACAACCGTTCTGTTAGATAGCTGCGTTTTGGATTTAGAAGCAGATATTTCCCTGTGTTTACTGCTGTTTTTTCCATATGCCGGTAATGGGCTGAAATCGCCTCTTTTGGGACTCTGCAGACAAAGTGTTTGCAGACTGCTGAATCCACACACGGGTTTAACTCTGGAAGTTGAGTGCACACATTGACAACCGTTCTGTTAGATAGCTGCGTTTTGGATTTAGAAGCAGATATTTCCCTGGGCTTACTGCTGTTTCTTCCATATGCCGGTAATGGGCTGAAAACGCCTGGTTTGGGACTCTGCAGAGAAGATGTTTGCAGACTGCTGAATCCACACACGGGTTTAACTCTGGAAGTTGAGTGCACACATTGACAACCGTTCTGTTAGATAGCTGCGTTTTGGATTTAGAAGCAGATATTTCCCTGTGCTTACTGCTGTTTCTTCCATATGCCGGTAATGGGCTGAAAACGCCTGGTTTGGGACTCTGCAGAGAAGATGTTTGCAGACTGCTGAATCCACACACGGGTTTAACTCTGGAAGTTGAGTGCACACATTGACAACCGTTCTGTTAGATAGCTGCGTTTTGGATTTAGAAGCAGATATTTCCCTGTGCTTACTGCAGTTTCTTCCATATGCCGGTAATGGGCTGAAAACGCCTGTTTTGGGACTCTGCAGAGAAAGTGTTTGCAGACTGCTGAATCCACACACGGGTTTAACTCTGGAAGTTAAGTGCACACATTGACAACCGTTCTGTTAGATAGCTGCGTTTTGGATTTAGAAACAGATATTTCCCTGTGCTTACTGCTGTTTCTTCCATATGCCGGTAATGGGCTGAAAACGCCTGTTTTGGGACTCTGCAGAGAAAGTGTTTGCAGACTGCTGAATCCACACACGGGTTTATCTCTGGAAGTTGAGTGCACACATTGACAACCGTTCTGTTAGATAGCTGCGTTTTGGATTTAGAAGCAGATATTTCCCTGGGCTTACTGCTGTTTCTTCCATATGCCGGTAATGGGCTGAAAACGCCTGTTTTGGGACTCTGCAGAGAAGATGTTTGCAGACTGCTGAATCCACACACGGGTTTAACTCTGGAAGTTGAGTGCACACATTGACAACCGTTCTGTTAGATAGCTGCGTTTTGGATTTGGAAGCAGATATTTCCCTTTGCTGACTGCTGTTTCTTCCATATGCCGGTAATGGGCTGAAAACGCCTGTTTTGGGACTCTGCAGAGAAAGTGTTTGCAGACTGCTGAATCCACACACGGGTTTAACTCTGGAAGTTGAGTGCACACATTGACAACCGTTCTGTTAGATAGCTGCGTTTTGGATTTAGAAGTAGATATTTCCCTGGGCTTACTGCTGTTTCTTCCATATGCCGGTAATGGGCTGAAAACCCCTGGTTTGGGACTCTGCAGAGAAGATGTTTGCAGACTGCTGAATCCACACACGGGTTTAACTCTGGAAGTTGAGTGCACACATTGACAACCGTTCTTTTAGATAGCTGCGTTTTGGATTTAGAAGCAGATATGTCCCTGTGCTTACTGCTGTTTCTTCCATATGCCGGTAATGGGCTGAAAACGCCTGTTTTGGGACTCTGCAGAGAAAGTGTTTGCAGACTGCTGAATCCACACACGGGTTTAACTCTGGAAGTTGAGTGCACACATTGACAACCGTTCTGTTAGATAGCTGCGTTTTGGATTTAGAAGCAGATATTTCCCTGTGCTTACTCCTGTTTCTTCCATATGCCGGTAATGGGCTGAAAACGCCTGTTTTGGGACTCTGCAGAGAAAGTGTTTGCAGACTGCTGAATCCACACACGGGTTTAACTCTGGAAGTTGAGTGCACACATTGACAACCGTTCTGTTAGATAGCTGCGTTTTGGATTTAGAAGCAGATATTTCCCTGTGCTTACTGCTGTTTCTTCCATATGCCGGTAATGGGCTGAAAACGCCTGTTTTGGGACTCTGCAGAGAAAGTGTTTGCAGACTGCTGAATCCACACACGGGTTTAACTCTGCAAGTTGAGTGCACACATTGACAACCGTTCTGTTAGATAGCTGCGTTTTGGATTTAGAAGCAGATATTTCCCTGGGCTTACTGCTGTTTCTTCCATATGCCGGTAATGGGCTGAAAACGCCTGGTTTGGGACTCTGCAGAGAAAGTGTTTGCAGACTGCTGAATCCACACACGGGTTTAACTCTGGAAGTTGAGTGCACACATTGACAACCGTTCTGTTAGATAGCTGCGTTTTGGATTTAGAAGCAGATATTTCCCTGTGCTTACTGCTGTTTCTTCCACATGCCGGTAATGGGCTGAAAACGCCTGCTTTGGCACTCTGCAGAGAAAGTGTTTGCAGACTGCTGAATCCACACACGGGTTTATCTCTGGAAGTTGAGTGCACACATTGACAACCGTTCTGTTAGATAGCTGCGTTTTGGATTTAGAAGCAGATATTTCCCTGTGCTTACTGCTGTTTCTTCCATATGCCGGTAATGGGCTGAAAACGCCTGTTTTGGGACTCTGCAGAGAAAGTGTTTGCAGACTGCTGAATCCACACACGGGTTTAACTCTGGAAGTTGAGTGCACACATTGACAACCGTTCTGTTAGATAGCTGCGTTTTGGATTTAGAAGCAGATATTTCCCTGTGCTTACTGCAGTTTCTTCCATATGCCGGTATTGGGCTGAAAACGCCTGGTTTGGGACCCTGCAGAGAAGATGTTTGCAGACTGCTGAATCCACACACGGGTTTAACTCTGGAAGTTGAGTGCACACATTGACAACCGTTCTGTTAGATAGCTGCGTTTTGGATTTAGAAGCAGATATTTCCCTGTGCTTACTGCTGTTTCTTCCATATGCCGGTAATGGGCTGAAAACGCCAGTTTTGGGACTCTGCAGAGAAAGTGTTTGCAGACTGCTGAATCCACACACGGGTTTATCTCTGGAAGTTGAGTGCACGCATTGACAACCATTCAGTTAGATAGCTGCCTTTTGGTTTTAGAAGCAGTTATTTCTCTTTACAGCATATACTCTCATTCACTCCGGAATATCCAAACACAGCTCCTGAAAGAAACGGGTTTCTAAGTATAATCAGATATTTCTCTTTACATCTTGTACCCCAGTACGCTCTGATATATGCATACGCAGCTCCTGGAAGAAACGTGTTTGTAACTCGCTGAATCTGTGCATATATTGAAGTCTCTTAGGTGAATGAACACACAGCAGAGGAGTTTGAAAAAAACATTTCTTCCATGTTATAGATGCCCTGTTACTGCTATTGTTTTTAGGCTGGTGTTTTCCTGGAAATGTTGGTTTTAGAATTTCCATATAAATGGTTTGTAAACTGCTGCTTAAGTGGAGCAGTTTAATTCGTTAAGTTGAATGCCCTCATTCACAATCATTCTGTTAGCTAGCTCCGTTTTGGTTTTAGAAGCCTGTGTTTCTAGTTACAGCATATACTCCCATTCATTCTGGAATAGCCAAACGCAGCTCCCAGAATAGACGTGTTTCTAAGTCGCTGAATCTAAACATAGATTCAACTCCCTTAGGTGAACGAACACACAGCACAGCAGTTTGAAAGAAACGTTTTATTTGAGTTTTAGACGCAGTCTTATTGCTATTTCTTAGAGGCCAGTATTTTGCTGGGAATGTCTGTGTTAGAATCTGCACAAAAATCTTTTCTAAACTGCTGCATAGAAACAACAGTTTATCTCAATAAGCTGAATGCACACAGTGACAACCATTCTGTTAGATGGCTCCGTGTTTGTTTTAGAACCAGATATTTCACTTTAAACCTTATACTCCAGTACACTCTGGAATATGCAAATGCAGCTCCTGGAAGAAACGTGTTTCTTACTCGCTGAATCTGAACATATACTCAAGACTCTTAGGTGAATGAACACAGAGCAGAGCATTTTGAAGAAAACGTTTCTTCTATGTTATAGATGCAGTCTTACTGCTACTTGTTTTAGGCTGGTGTTTTGCTGCAAATGTTGATTTTAGAATTTGCATATAAAGGGTTTCTAAACTGCTGCCTAAGAAGAGCAGATTAACCCTTTAAGTTGAATGCACACATTCACAACCATTCTGTTAGATAGCTCCGTTTTGGTTTTAGAAACAGATATTTCTCTTTACAGCATTTACTCCCATACACTCTGGAATATCGAAATGCAGCTCCTAGAATAAACGTGTTTCAAACTCGCTGAATCCAAACTTAGATTCAACGACCTTTGGTGAACGAACACACTGCAGAGCAGTTTGAAAGAAACGTTCCCTCTGAGTTTTAGACGCAGTCTTACTGCTATTTCTTATAGGCCGGTATTTTGCTGGAAATGTCTGTTTGAGAATCTACACAGAAATGTTTTCTAAACTGCTGCATACAAACAGCAGTTTAGCTCAGTAAGTTGAATGCACACATTGACAACCATTCCATTAGATCATCCATTTTTCTTTTGGAACGAGACATTTGTCTTTACATCTTATACTCCAGTATACTCTGGAATAGGCAAACACAGCTCCTGGAAGAAACGTGTTGCTAACTAGCTGAAACTGAACATATATTCAAGTCTCTTATATGAATGAACACACAGCAGAGCAGTTTGAAAACAGTTTCTTCCATGTTAAAGATGCAGTCTTACTGCTATTTCCTACAGGCTGGTGTTTCGCTGGAAAGGTCTGTATGAGAATTTGCATAGAAAGGGTTTCTAAAGTGCTGCATGAGAAGAGCAGTTTACCTCTTTAAGCAGAAGGCACACATTCACAACCACTCTGCTAGATAGATCCATTTTGGTTTTAGAAACAGATATTTCTCTTTACAGCATATACTCCCATTCAATCTGGAATATCCAAAGACAGCTCCGAGAATAAACGTGTTTCTATCTCGCTGAATCTAAACATAGTTTCAACTCCCTTAGGCCAAAGAACACAAGGCCGAGCAGTTTGAAAGAAACGTTTCTTCTGAGTTTTAGACGCAGTCTTAATGCTCTTTCTTATATATGCCGGTACTGGGCCGGAAAGGCCTGTTTTGAGACTCTGCACAGAAAGTGTTTGCAGACTGCTGAATCCACACACGGGTTTAACTCTGGAAGTTGAGTGCACACATTGACAACCGTTCTGTTAGATAGCTGCGTTTTGGATTTAGAAGCAGATATTTCCCTGTGCTTACTGCTGTTTCTTCCATATGCCGGTAATGGGCTGAAAACGCCTGCTTTGGGACTCTGCAGAGAAAGTGTTTGCAGACTGCTGAATCCACACACGGGTTTAACTCTGGAAGTTGAGTGCACACATTGACAACCGTTCTGTTAGATAGCTGCGTTTTGGATTTAGAAGCAGATATTTCCCTGTGCTTACTGCTGTTTCTTCCATATGCCGGTAATGGGCTGAAAACGCCTGTTTTGGGACTCTGCAGAGAAAGTGTTTGCAGACTGCTGAATCCACACACGGGTTTAACTCTGGAAGTTGAGTGCACACATTGACAACCGTTCTGTTAGATAGCTGCGTTTTGGATTTAGAAGCAGATATTTCCCTGTGCTTACTGCAGTTTCTTCCATATGCCCGTAATGGGCTGAAAACGCCTTGTTTGGGACTCTGCAGAGAAGATGTTTGCAGACTGCTGAATCCACACACGGTTTTAACTCTGGATGTTGAGTGCACACATTGACAACCGTTCTGTTAGATAGCTGCGTTTTGGATTTAGAAGCAGATATTTCCCTGTGCTTACTGCTGTTTCTTCCATATGCCGGTAATGGGCTGAAAACGCCTGTTTTGGGACTCTGCAGAGAAAGTGTTTGCAGACTGCTGAATCCACACACGGGTTTAACTCTGGAAGTTGAGTGCACACATTGACAACCGTTCTGTTAGATAGCTGCGTTTTGGATTTAGAAGCAGATATTTCCCTGGGCTTACTGCTGTTTCTTCCATATGCCGGTAATGGGCTGAAAATGCCTGTTTTGGGACTCTGCAGAGAAAGTGTTTGCAGACTGCTGAATCCACACACTGGTTTAACTCTGGAAGTTGAGTGCACACATTGACAACCGTTCTGTTAGATAGCTGCGTTTTGGATTTAGAAGCAGATATTTCCCTGGGCTTACTGCTGTTTCTTCCATATGCCGGTAATGGGCTGAAAACGCCTGCTTTGGGACTCTGCAGACAAAGTGTTTGCAGACTGCTGAATCCACACACGGGTTTAACTCTGGAAGTTGAGTGCACACATTGACAACCGTTCTGTTAGATAGCTGCGTTTTGGATTTAGAAGCAGATATTTCCCTGTGCTTACTGCTGTTTCTTCCATATGCCGGTAATGGGCTGAAAACGCCTGTTTTGGGACTCTGCAGAGGAAGTGTTTGCAGACTGCTGAATCCACACACGGGTTTAACTCTGGAAGTTGAGTGCACACATTGACAACCGTTCTGTTAGATAGCTGCGTTTTGGATTTAGAAGCAGATATTTCCCTGTGCTTACTGCTGTTTCTTCCATATGCCGGTAATGGGCTGAAGACGCCTGTTTTGGGACTCTGCAGAGAAAGTGTTTGCAGACTGCTGAATCCACACACGGGTTTAACTCTGGAAGTTGAGTGCACACATTGACAACCGTTCTGTTAGATAGCTGCGTTTTGGATTTAGAAGCAGATATTTCCCTGTGCTTACTGCTGTTTCTTCCATATGCCGGTAATGGGCTGAAAACGCCTGTTTTGGCACTCTGCAGAGAAAGTGTTTGCAGACTGCTGAATCCACACACGGGTTTAACTCTGGAAGTTGAGTGCACACATTGACAACCGTTCTGTTAGATAGCTGCGTTTTGGATTTAGAAGCAGATATTTCCCTGTGCTTACTGCTGTTTCTTCCATATGCCGGTAATGGGCTGAAAACGCCTGCTTTGGGACTCTGCAGAGAAAGTGTTTGCAGACTGCTGAATCCACACACGGGTTTAACTCTGGAAGTTGAGTGCACACATTGACAACCGTTCTGTTAGATAGCTGCGTTTTGGATTTAGAAGCAGATATTTCCCTGTGCTTACTGCTGTTTCTTCCATATGCCGGTAATGGGCTGAAAACGCCTGGTTTGGGACTCTGCAGAGAAGATGTTTGCAGACTGCTGAATCCACACACGGGTTTAACTCTGGAAGTTGAGTGCACACATTGACAACCGTTCTGTTAGATAGCTGCGTTTTGGATTTAGAAGCAGATATTTCCCTGTGCTTACTGCTGTTTCTTCCATATGCCCGTAATGGGCTGAAAACGCCTGGTTTGGGACTCTGCAGAGAAGATGTTTGCAGACTGCTGAATCCACACACGGTTTTAACTCTGGAAGTTGAGTGCACACATTGACAACCGTTCTGTTAGATAGCTGCGTTTTGGATTTAGAAGCAGATATTTCCCTGTGCTTACTGCTGTTTCTTCCATATGCCGGTAATGGGCTGAAGACGCCTGTTTTGGGACTCTGCAGAGAAAGTGTTTGCAGACTGCTGAATCCACACACGGGTTTAACTCTGGAAGTTGAGTGCACACATTGACAACCGTTCTGTTAGATAGCTGCGTTTTGGATTTAGAAGCAGATATTTCCCTGTGCTTACTGCTGTTTCTTCCATATGCCGGTAATGGGCTGAAAACGCCTGTTTTGGCACTCTGCAGAGAAAGTGTTTGCAGACTGCTGAATCCACACACGGGTTTAACTCTGGAAGTTGAGTGCACACATTGACAACCGTTCTGTTAGATAGCTGCGTTTTGGATTTAGAAGCAGATATTTCCCTGTGCTTACTGCTGTTTCTTCCATATGCCGGTAATGGGCTGAAAACGCCTGTTTTGGGACTCTGCAGAGAAAGTGTTTGCAGACTGCTGAATCCACACACGGGTTTAACTCTGGAAGTTGAGTGCACACATTGACAACCGTTCTGTTAGATAGCTGCGTTTTGGATTTAGAAGCAGATATTTCCCTGTGCTTACTGCTGTTTCTTCCATATGCCGGTAATGGGCTGAAAACGCCTGTTTTGGGACTCTGCAGAGAAAGTGTTTGCAGACTGCTGAATCCACACACGGGTTTAACTCTGGAAGTTGAGTGCACACATTGACAACCGTTCTGTTAGATAGCTGCGTTTTGGATTTAGAAGCAGATATTTCCCTGTGCTTACTGCTGTTTCTTCCATATGCCGGTAATGGGCTGAAAACGCCTGTTTTGGGACTCTGCAGAGAAAGTGTTTGCAGACTTCTGAATCCACACACGGGTTTAACTCTGGAAGTTGAGTGCACACATTGACAACCGTTCTGTTAGATAGCTGCGTTTTGGATTTAGAAGCAGATATTTCCCTGGGCTTACTGCTTTTTCTTCCATATGCCGGTAAAGGGCTGAAAACGCCTGGTTTGGGACTCTGCAGAGAAAGTGTTTGCAGACTGCTGAATCCACACACGGGTTTAACTCTGGAAGTTGAGTGCACACATTGACAACCGTTCTGTTAGATAGCTGCGTTTTGGATTTAGAAGCAGATATTTCCCTGTGCTTACTGCTGTTTCTTCCATATGCCGGTAATGGGCTGAAAACGCCTGGTTTGGGACTCTGCAGAGAAAGTGTTTGCAGACTGCTGAATCCACACACGGGTTTAACTCTGGAAGTTGAGTGCACACATTGACAACCGTTCTGTTAGATAGCTGCGTTTTGGATTTAGAAGCAGATATTTCCCTGTGCTTACTGCAGTTTCTTCCATATGCCCGTAATGGGCTGAAAACGCCTGTTTTGGGACTCTGCAGAGAAAGTGTTTGCAGACTGCTGAATCCACACACGGGTTTAACTCTGGAAGTTGAGTGCACACATTGACAACCGTTCTGTTAGATAGCTGTGTTTTGGATTTAGAAGCAGATATTTCCCTTTGCTTACTGCTGTTTCTTCCATATGCCGGTAATGGGCTGAAAACGCCTGTTTTGGGACTCTGCAGAGAACGTGTTTGCAGACTGCTGAATCCACACACGGGTTTAACTCTGGAAGTTGAATGCACACATTGACAACCGTTCTGTTAGATAGCTGCGTTTTGGATTTAGAAGCAGATATTTCCCTGTGCTTACTGCTGTTTCTTCCATATGCCGGTAATGGGCTGAAAACGCCTGTTTTGGGACTCTGCAGAGAAAGTGTTTGCAGACTGCTGAATCCACACACGGGTTTAACTCTGGAAGTTGAGTGCACACATTGACAACCGTTCTGTTAGATAGCTGCGTTTTGGATTTAGAAGCAGATATTTCCCTGTGCTTACTGCTGTTTCTTCCATATGCCGGTAATGGGCTGAAAACGCCTGGTTTGGGACTCTGCAGAGAAGATGTTTGCAGATTGCTGAATCCACACACGGGTTTAACTCTGGAAGTTGAGTGCACACATTGACAACCGTTCTGTTAGATAGCTGCGTTTTGGATTTAGAAGCAGATATTTCCCTGTGCTTACTGCAGTTTCTTCCATATGCCGGTAATGGGCTGAAAACGCCTGTTTTGGGACTCTGCAGAGAAAGTGTTTGCAGACTGCTGAATCCACACACGGGTTTAACTCTGGAAGTTGAGTGCACACATTGACAACCGTTCTGTTAGATAACTGCGTTTTGGATTTAGAAGCAGATATTTCCCTGTGCTTACTGCTGTTTCTTCCATATGCCGGTAATGGGCTGAAAACGCCTGTTTTGGGACTCTGCAGAGAAAGTGTTTGCAGACTGCTGAATCCACACACGGGTTTAACTCTGGAAGTTGAGTGCACACATTGACAACCGTTCTGTTAGATAGCTGCGTTTTGGATTTAGAAGCAGATATTTCCCTGTGCTTACTGCTGTTTCTTCCATATGCCGGTATTGGGCTGAAAACGCCTGGTTTGGGACTCTGCAGAGAAAGTGTTTGCAGACTGCTGAATCCACACACGGGTTTAACTCTGGAAGTTGAGTGCACACATTGACAACCGTTCTGTTAGATAGCTGCGTTTTGGATTTAGAAGCAGATATTTCCCTGGGCTTACTGCTGTTTCTTCCATATGCCGGTAAAGGGGTGAAAACGCCTGGTTTGGGACTCTGCAGAGAAGATGTTTGCAGACTGCTGAATCCACCCACGGGTTTAACTCTGGAAGTTGAGTGCACACATTGACAACCGTTCTGTTAGATAGCTGCGTTTTGGATTTAGAAGCAGATATTTCCCTGTGCTTACTGCAGTTTCTTCCATATGCCGGTAATGGGCTGAAAACGCCTGTTTTGGGACTCTGCAGAGAAAGTGTTTGCAGACTGCTGAATCCACACACGGGTTTAACTCTGGAAGTTGAGTGCACACATTGACAACCGTTCTGTTAGATAGCTGCGTTTTGGATTTAGAAGCAGATATTTCCCCGGGCTTACTGCTGTTTCTTCCATATGCCGGTAATGGGCTGAAAACGCCTGGTTTGGGACCCTGCAGAGAAGATGTTTGCAGACTGCTGAATCCACACACGGGTTTAACTCTGGAAGTTGAGTGCACACATTGACAACCGTTCTGTTAGATAGCTGCGTTTTGGATTTAGAAGCAGATATTTCCCTGTGCTTACTGCAGTTTCTTCCATATGCCGGTAATGGGCTGAAGACGCCTGTTTTGGGACTCTGCAGAGAAAGTGTTTGCAGACTGCTGAATCCACACACGGGTTTAACTCTGGAAGTTGAGTGCACACATTGACAACCGTTCTGTTAGATAGCTGCGTTTTGGATTTAGAAGCAGATATTTCCCTGTGCTTACTGCTGTTTCTTCCATATGCCGGTAATGGGCTGAAAACGCCTGTTTTGGCACTCTGCAGAGAAAGTGTTTGCAGACTGCTGAATCCACACACGGGTTTAACTCTGGAAGTTGAGTGCACACATTGACAACCGTTCTGTTAGATAGCTGCGTTTTGGATTTAGAAGCAGATATTTCCCTGTGCTTACTGCTGTTTCTTCCATATGCCGGTAATGGGCTGAAAACGCCTGTTTTGGGACTCTGCAGAGAAAGTGTTTGCAGACTGCTGAATCCACACACGGGTTTAACTCTGGAAGTTGAGTGCACACATTGACAACCGTTCTGTTAGATAGCTGCGTTTTGGATTTAGAAGCAGATATTTCCCTGTGCTTACTGCTGTTTCTTCCATATGCCGGTAATGGGCTGAAAACGCCTGTTTTGGGACTCTGCAGAGAAAGTGTTTGCAGACTGCTGAATCCACACACGGGTTTAACTCTGGAAGTTGAGTGCACACATTGACAACCGTTCTGTTAGATAGCTGCGTTTTGGATTTAGAAGCAGATATTTCCCTGTGCTTACTGCTGTTTCTTCCATATGCCGGTAATGGGCTGAAAACGCCTGTTTTGGGACTCTGCAGAGAAAGTGTTTGCAGACTGCTGAATCCACACACGGGTTTAACTCTGGAAGTTGAGTGCACACATTGACAACCGTTCTGTTAGATAGCTGCGTTTTGGATTTAGAAGCAGATATTTCCCTGGGCTTACTGCTTTTTCTTCCATATGCCGGTAAAGGGCTGAAAACGCCTGCTTTGGGACTCTGCAGACAAAGTGTTTGCAGACTGCTGAATCCACACACGGGTTTAACTCTGGAAGTTGAGTGCACACATTGACAACCGTTCTGTTAGATAGCTGCGTTTTGGATTTAGAAGCAGATATTTCCCTGTGCTTACTGCTGTTTCTTCCATATGCCGGTAATGGGCTGAAAACGCCTGGTTTGGGACTCTGCAGAGAAAGTGTTTGCAGACTGCTGAATCCACACACGGGTTTAACTCTGGAAGTTGAGTGCACACATTGACAACCGTTCTGTTAGATAGCTGCGTTTTGGATTTAGAAGCAGATATTTCCCTGTGCTTACTGCAGTTTCTTCCATATGCCCGTAATGGGCTGAAAACGCCTGTTTTGGGACTCTGCAGAGAAAGTGTTTGCAGACTGCTGAATCCACACACGGGTTTAACTCTGGAAGTTGAGTGCACACATTGACAACCGTTCTGTTAGATAGCTGTGTTTTGGATTTAGAAGCAGATATTTCCCTTTGCTTACTGCTGTTTCTTCCATATGCCGGTAATGGGCTGAAAACGCCTGTTTTGGGACTCTGCAGAGAACGTGTTTGCAGACTGCTGAATCCACACACGGGTTTAACTCTGGAAGTTGAGTGCACACATTGACAACCGTTCTGTTAGATAGCTGTGTTTTGGATTTAGAAGCAGATATTTCCCTGGGCTTACTGCTGTTTCTTCCATATGCCGGTAATGGGCTTAAAACCCCTGGTTTGGGACTCTGCAGAGAAGATGTTTGCAGACTGCTGAATCCACACACGGGTTTAACTCTGGAAGTTGAGTGCACACATTGAGAACCGTTCTGTTAGATAGCTGCGTTTTGGATTTAGAAGCAGATATTTCCCTTTGCTTACTGCTGTTTCTTCCATATGCCGGTAATGGGCTGAAAACGCCTGTTTTGGGACTCTGCAGAGAAAGTGTTTGCAGACTGCTGAATCCACACACGGGTTTAACTCTGGAAGTTGAGTGCTCACATTGACAACCGTTCTGTTAGATAGCTGCGTTTTGGATTTAGAAGCAGATATTTCCCTGGGCTTACTGCTGTTTCTTCCATATGCCGGTAATGGGCTGAAAACGCCTGTTTTGGGACTCTGCAGAGAAAGTGTTTGCAGACTGCTGAATCCACACACGGGTTTAACTCTGGAAGTTGAGTGCACACATTGACAATCGTTCTGTTAGATAGCTGCGTTTTGGATTTAGAAGCAGATATTTCCCTGTGCTTACTGCTGTTTCTTCCATATGCCGGTAATGGGCTGAAAACGCCTGGTTTGGGACTCTGCAGAGAAGATGTTTGCAGACTGCTGAATCCACACACGGGTTTAACTCTGGAAGTTGAGTGCACACATTGACAACCGTTCTGTTAGATAGCTGCGTTTTGGATTTAGAAGCAGATATTTCCCTGTGCTTACTGCTGTTTCTTCCATATGCCGGTAATGGGCTGAAAACGCCTGTTTTGGGACTCTGCAGAGAAAGTGTTTGCAGACTGCTGAATCCACACACGGGTTTAACTCTGGAAGTTGAGTGCACACATTGACAACCGTTCTGTTAGATAGCTGCGTTTTGGATTTAGAAGCAGATATTTCCCTGTGCTTACTGCTGTTTCTTCCACATGCCGGTAATGGGCTGAAAACGCCTGCTTTGGCACTCTGCAGAGAAAGTGTTTGCAGACTGCTGAATCCACACACGGGTTTATCTCTGGAAGTTGAGTGCACACATTGACAACCGTTCTGTTAGATAGCTGCGTTTTGGATTTAGAAGCAGATATTTCCCTGTGCTTACTGCTGTTTCTTCCATATGCCGGTAATGGGCTGAAAACGCCTGTTTTGGGACTCTGCAGAGAAAGTGTTTGCAGACAGCTGAATCCACACACGGGTTTAACTCTGGAAGTTGAGTGCACACATTGACAACCGTTCTGTTAGATAGCTGCGTTTTGGATTTAGAAGCAGATATTTCCCTGTGCTTACTGCAGTTTCTTCCATATGCCGGTAATGGGCTGAAAACGCCTGGTTTGGGACCCTGCAGAGAAGATGTTTGCAGACTGCTGAATCCACACACGGGTTTAACTCTGGAAGTTGAGTGCACACATTGACAACCGTTCTGTTAGATAGCTGCGTTTTGGATTTAGAAGCAGATATTTCCCTGTGCTTACTGCTGTTTCTTCCATATGCCGGTAATGGGCTGAAAACGCCTGTTTTGGGACTCTGCAGAGAAAGTGTTTGCAGACTGCTGAATCCACACACGGGTTTATCTCTGGAAGTTGAGTGCACGCATTGACAACCATTCAGTTAGATAGCTGCCTTTTGGTTTTAGAAGCAGTTATTTCTCTTTACAGCATATACTCTCATTCACTCCGGAATATCCAAACACAGCTCCTGAAAGAAACGGGTTTCTAAGTATAATCAGATATTTCTCTTTACATCTTGTACCCCAGTACACTCTGATATATGCATACGCAGCTCCTGGAAGAAACGTGTTTGTAACTCGCTGAATCTGTGCATATATTGAAGTCTCTTAGGTGAATGAACACACAGCAGAGGAGTTTGAAAAAAACATTTCTTCCATGTTATAGATGCCCTGTTACTGCTATTGTTTTTAGGCTGGTGTTTTCCTGGAAATGTTGGTTTTAGAATTTCCATATAAATGGTTTGTAAACTGCTGCTTAAGTGGAGCAGTTTAATTCGTTAAGTTGAATGCCCTCATTCACAATCATTCTGTTAGCTAGCTCCGTTTTGGTTTTAGAAGCCTGTGTTTCTAGTTACAGCATATACTCCCATTCATTCTGGAATAGCCAAACGCAGCTCCCAGAATAGACGTGTTTCTAAGTCGCTGAATCTAAACATAGATTCAACTCCCTTAGGTGAACGAACACACAGCACAGCAGTTTGAAAGAAACGTTTTATTTGAGTTTTAGACGCAGTCTTATTGCTATTTCTTAGAGGCCAGTATTTTGCTGGGAATGTCTGTGTTAGAATCTGCACAAAAATCTTTTCTAAACTGCTGCATAGAAACAACAGTTTATCTCAATAAGCTGAATGCACACAGTGACAACCATTCTGTTAGATGGCTCCGTGTTTGTTTTAGAACCAGATATTTCACTTTAAACCTTATACTCCAGTACACTCTGGAATATGCAAATGCAGCTCCTGGAAGAAACGTGTTTCTTACTCGCTGAATCTGAACATATACTCAAGACTCTTAGGTGAATGAACACAGAGCAGAGCATTTTGAAGAAAACGTTTCTTCTATGTTATAGATGCAGTCTTACTGCTACTTGTTTTAGGCTGGTGTTTTGCTGCAAATGTTGATTTTAGAATTTGCATATAAAGGGTTTCTAAACTGCTGCCTAAGAAGAGCAGATTAACCCTTTAAGTTGAATGCACACATTCACAACCATTCTGTTAGATAGCTCCGTTTTGGTTTTAGAAACAGATATTTCTCTTTACAGCATTTACTCCCATACACTCTGGAATATCGAAATGCAGCTCCTAGAATAAACGTGTTTCAAACTCGCTGAATCCAAACTTAGAGTCAACGACCTTTGGTGAACGAACACACTGCAGAGCAGTTTGAAAGAAACGTTCCCTCTGAGTTTTAGACGCAGTCTTACTGCTATTTCTTATAGGCCGGTATTTTGCTGGAAATGTCTGTTTGAGAATCTACACAGAAATGTTTTCTAAACTGCTGCATACAAACAGCAGTTTAGCTCAGTAAGTTGAATGCACACATTGACAACCATTCCATTAGATCATCCGTTTTTCTTTTGGAACGAGACATTTGTCTTTACATCTTATACTCCAGTATACTCTGGAATAGGCAAACACAGCTCCTGGAAGAAACGTGTTGCTAACTAGCTGAAACTGAACATATATTCAAGTCTCTTATATGAATGAACACACAGCAGAGCAGTTTGAAAACAGTTTCTTCCATGTTAAAGATGCAGTCTTACTGCTATTTCCTACAGGCTGGTGTTTCGCTGGAAAGGTCTGTATGAGAATTTGCATAGAAAGGGTTTCTAAAGTGCTGCATGAGAAGAGCAGTTTACCTCTTTAAGCAGAAGGCACACATTCACAACCACTCTGCTAGATAGATCCATTTTGGTTTTAGAAACAGATATTTCTCTTTACAGCATATACTCCCATTCAATCTGGAATATCCAAAGACAGCTCCGAGAATAAACGTGTTTCTATCTCGCTGAATCTAAACATAGTTTCAACTCCCTTAGGCCAAAGAACACAAGGCCGAGCAGTTTGAAAGAAACGTTTCTTCTGAGTTTTAGACGCAGTCTTAATGCTCTTTCTTATATATGCCGGTACTGGGCCGGAAAGGCCTGTTTTGAGACTCTGCACAGAAAGTGTTTGCAGACTGCTGAATCCACACACGGGTTTAACTCTGGAAGTTGAGTGCACACATTGACAACCGTTCTGTTAGATAGCTGCGTTTTGGATTTAGAAGCAGATATTTCCCTGTGCTTACTGCAGTTTCTTCCATATGCCCGTAATGGGCTGAAAACGCCTGTTTTGGGACTCTGCAGAGAAAGTGTTTGCAGACTGCTGAATCCACACACGGGTTTAACTCTGGAAGCTGAGTGCACACATTGACAACCGTTCTGCTAGATAGCTGCGTTTTGGATTTAGAAGCAGATATTTCCCTGGGCTTACTGCTGTTTCTTCCATATGCCGGTAATGGGCTGAAAACGCCTGTTTTGGGACTCTGCAGAGAAAGTGTTTGCAGACTGCTGAATCCACACACGGGTTTAACTCTGGAAGTTGAGTGCACACATTGACAACCGTTCTGTTAGATAGCTGCGTTTTGGATTTAGAAGCAGATATTTCCCTGGGCTTACTGCTGTTTCTTCCATATGCCGGTAATGGGATGAAAACGCCTGTTTTGGGACTCTGCAGAGAAAGTGTTTGCAGACTGCTGAATCCACACACGGGTTTAACTCTGGAAGTTGAGTGCACACATTGACAACCGTTCTGTTAGATAGCTGCGTTTTGGATTTAGAAGCAGATATTTCCCTGGGCTTACTGCTGTTTCTTCCATATGCCGGTAATGGGCTGAAAACGCCTGCTTTGGGACTCTGCAGAGAAAGTGTTTGCAGACTGCTGAATCCACACACGGGTTTAACTCTGGAAGTTGAGTGCACACATTGACAACCGTTCTGTTAGATAGCTGCGTTTTGGATTTAGAAGCAGATATTTCCCTGTGCTGACTGCTGTTTCTTCCATATGCCGGTAATGGGCTGAAAACGCCTGTTTTGGGACTCTGCAGAGAAAGTGTTTGCAGACTGCTGAATCCACACACGGGTTTAACTCTGGAAGTTGAGTGCACACATTGACAACCGTTCTGTTAGATAGCTGCGTTTTGGATTTAGAAGCAGATATTTCCCTGTGCTTACTGCTGTTTCTTCCATATGCCGGTAATGGGCTGAAAACGCCTGTTTTGGGACTCTGCAGAGAAAGTGTTTGCAGACTGCTGAATCCACACACGGGTTTAACTCTGGAAGTTGAGTGCACACATTGACAACCGTTCTGTTAGATAGCTGCGTTTTGGATTTAGAAGCAGATATTTCCCTGTGCTTACTGCTGTTTCTTCCATATGCCGGTAATGGGCTGAAAACGCCTGGTTTGGGACTCTGCAGAGAAGATGTTTGCAGACTGCTGAATCCACACACGGGTTTAACTCTGGAAGTTGAGTGCACACATTGACAACCGTTCTGTTAGATAGCTGCGTTTTGGATTTAGAAGCAGATATTTCCCTGTGCTTACTGCTGTTTCTTCCATATGCCGGTAATGGGCTGAAAACGCCTGTTTTGGGACTCTGCAGAGAAAGTGTTTGCAGACTGCTGAATCCACACACGGGTTTAACTCTGGAAGTTGAGTGCACACATTGACAACCGTTCTGTTAGATAGCTGCGTTTTGGATTTAGAAGCAGATATTTCCCTGGGCTTACTGCTGTTTCTTCCATATGCCGGTAATGGGCTGAAAACGCCTGTTTTGGGACTCTGCAGAGAAAGTGTTTGCAGACTGCTGAATCCACACACGGGTTTAACTCTGGAAGTTGAGTGCACACATTGACAACCGTTCTGTTAGATAGCTGCGTTTTGGATTTAGAAGCAGATATTTCCCTTTGCTTACTGCTGTTTCTTCCATATGCCGGTAATGGGCTGAAAACGCCTGTTTTGGTACTCTGCAGAGAAAGTGTTTGCAGACTGCTGAATCCACACACGGGTTTAACTCTGGAAGTTGAGTGCACACATTGACAACCGTTCTGTTAGATAGCTGCGTTTTGGATTTAGAAGCAGATATTTCCCTGGGCTTACTGCTGTTTCTTCCATATGCCGGTAATGGGCTGAAAACGCCTGTTTTGGGACTCAGCAGAGAAAGTGTTTGCAGACTGCTGAATCCACACACGGGTTTAACTCTGGAAGTTGAGTGCACACATTGACAATCGTTCTGTTAGATAGCTGCGTTTTGGATTTAGAAGCAGATATTTCCCTGTGCTTACTGCTGTTTCTTCCATATGCCCGTAATGGGCTGAAAACGCCTGGTTTGGGACTCTGCAGAGAAGATGTTTGCAGACTGCTGAATCCACACACGGGTTTAACTCTGGAAGTTGAGTGCACACATTGACAACCGTTCTGTTAGATAGCTGCGTTTTGGATTTAGAAGCAGATATTTCCCTGTGCTTACTGCTGTTTCTTCCATATGCCGGTAATGGGCTGAAAACGCCTGTTTTGGGACTGTGCAGAGAAAGTGTTTGCAGACTGCTGAATCCACACCCGGGTTTAACTCTGGAAGTTGAGTGCACACATTGACAACCGTTCTGTTAGATAGCTGCGTTTTGGATTTAGAAGCAGATATTTCCCTGGGCTTACTGCTGTTTCTTCCATATGCCGGTAATGGGCTGAAAACGCCTGTTTTGGGACTCTGCAGAGAAAGTGTTTGCAGACTGCTGAATCCACACACGGGTGTAACTCTGGAAGTTGAGTGCACACATTGACAACCGTTCTGTTAGATAGCTGCGTTTTGGATTTAGAAGCAGATATTTCCCTGTGCTTTCTGCTGTTTCTTCCACATGCCGGTAATGGGCTGAAAACGCCTGCTTTGGCACTCTGCAGAGAAAGTGTTTGCAGACTGCTGAATACACACACGGGTTTAACTCTGGAAGTTGAGTGCACACATTGACAACCGTTCTGTTAGATAGCTGCGTTTTGGATTTAGAAGCAGATATTTCCCTTTGCTTACTGCAGTTTCTTCCATATGCCGGTAATGGGCTGAAAACGCCTGTTTTGGGACTCTGCAGAGAAAGTGTTTGCAGACTGCTGAATCCACACACTGGTTTAACTCTGGAAGTTGAGTGCACACATTGACAACCGTTCTGTTAGATAGCTGCGTTTTGGATTTAGAAGCAGATATTTCCCTGTGCTTACTGCAGTTTCTTCCATATGCCGGTAATGAGCTGAAAACGCCTGTTTTGGGACTCTGCAGAGAAAGTGTTTGCAGACTGCTGAATCCACACACGGGTTTAACTCTGCAAGTTGAGTGCACACATTGACAACCGTTCTGTTAGATAGCTGCGTTTTGGATTTAGAAGCAGATATTTCCCTGTGTTTACTGCTGTTTTTTCCATATGCCGGTAATGGGCTGAAATCGCCTCTTTTGGGACTCTGCAGACAAAGTGTTTGCAGACTGCTGAATCCACACACGGGTTTAACTCTGGAAGTTGAGTGCACACATTGACAATCGTTCTGTTAGATAGCTGCGTTTTGGATGTAGAAGCAGATATTTCCCTGGGCTTACTGCTGTTTCTTCCATATGCCGGTAATGGGGTGAAAACGCCTGGTTTGGGACCCTGCAGAGAAGATGTTTGCAGACTGCTGAATCCACACACGGGTTTAACTCTGGAAGTTGAGTGCACACATTGACAACCGTTCTGTTAGATAGCTGCGTTTTGGATTTAGAAGCAGATATTTCCCTGTGCTTACTGCTGTTTCTTCCGTATGCCGGTAATGGGCTGAAAACGCCTGTTTTGGGACTCTGCAGAGAAAGTGTTTGCAGACTGCTGAATACACACACGGGTTTAACTCTGGAAGTTGAGTGAACACATTGACAACCGTTCTGTTAGATAGCTGCGTTTTGGATTTAGAAGCAGATATTTCCCTGGGCTTACTGCTGTTTCTTCCATATGCCGGTAATGGGCTGAAAACGCCTGGTTTGGGACTCTGCAGAGAAGATGTTTGCAGACTGCTGAATCCACACACGGGTTTAACTCTGGAAGTTGAGTGCACACATTGACAACCGTTCTGTTAGATAGCTGCGTTTTGGATTTAGAAGCAGATATTTCCCTGTGCTTACTGCTGTTTCTTCCATATGCCGGTAATGGGCTGAAAACGCCTGTTTTGGGACTCTGCAGAGAAAGTGTTTGCAGACTGCTGAATCCACACACGGGTTTAACTCTGGAAGTTGAGTGCACACATTGACAACCGTTCTGTTAGATAGCTGCGTTTTGGATTTAGAAGCAGATATTTCCCTGGGCTTACTGCTGTTTCTTCCATATGCCGGTAATGGGCTGAAAACGCCTGTTTTGGGACTCTGCAGAGAAAGTGTTTGCAGACTGCTGAATCCACACACGGGTTTAACTCTGGAAGTTGAGTGCACACATTGACAACCGTTCTGTTAGATAGCTGCGTTTTGGATTTAGAAGCAGATATTTCCCTTTGCTTACTGCTGTTTCTTCCATATGCCGGTAATGGGCTGAAAACGCCTGTTTTGGGACTCTGCAGAGAAAGTGTTTGCAGACTGCTGAATCCACACACGGGTTTAACTCTGGAAGTTGAGTGCACACATTGACAACCGTTCTGTTAGATAGCTGCGTTTTGGATTTAGAAGCAGATATTTCCCTGGGCTTACTGCTGTTTCTTCCATATGCCGGTAATGGGCTGAAAACGCCTGTTTTGGGACTCAGCAGAGAAAGTGTTTGCAGACTGCTGAATCCACACACGGGTTTAACTCTGGAAGTTGAGTGCACACATTGACAATCGTTCTGTTAGATAGCTGCGTTTTGGATTTAGAAGCAGATATTTCCCTGTGCTTACTGCTGTTTCTTCCATATGCCCGTAATGGGCTGAAAACGCCTGGTTTGGGACTCTGCAGAGAAGATGTTTGCAGACTGCTGAATCCACACACGGGTTTAACTCTGGAAGTTGAGTGCACACATTGACAACCGTTCTGTTAGATAGCTGCGTTTTGGATTTAGAAGCAGATATTTCCCTGTGCTTACTGCTGTTTCTTCCATATGCCGGTAATGGGCTGAAAACGCCTGTTTTGGGACTGTGCAGAGAAAGTGTTTGCAGACTGCTGAATCCACACCCGGGTTTAACTCTGGAAGTTGAGTGCACACATTGACAACCGTTCTGTTAGATAGCTGCGTTTTGGATTTAGAAGCAGATATTTCCCTGGGCTTACTGCTGTTTCTTCCATATGCCGGTAATGGGCTGAAAACGCCTGGTTTGGGACTCTGCAGAGAAAGTGTTTGCAGACTGCTGAATCCACACACGGGTTTAACTCTGGAAGTTGAGTGCACACATTGACAACCGTTCTGTTAGATAGCTGCGTTTTGGATTTAGAAGCAGATATTTCCCTGTGCTTTCTGCTGTTTCTTCCACATGCCGGTAATGGGCTGAAAACGCCTGCTTTGGCACTCTGCAGAGAAAGTGTTTGCAGACTGCTGAATACACACACGGGTTTAACTCTGGAAGTTGAGTGCACACATTGACAACCGTTCTGTTAGATAGCTGCGTTTTGGATTTAGAAGCAGATATTTCCCTGTGCTTACTGCAGTTTCTTCCATATGCCGGTAATGGGCTGAAAACGCCTGTTTTGGGACTCTGCAGAGAAAGTGTTTGCAGACTGCTGAATCCACACACTGGTTTAACTCTGGAAGTTGAGTGCACACATTGACAACCGTTCTGTTAGATAGCTGCGTTTTGGATTTAGAAGCAGATATTTCCCTGTGCTTACTGCAGTTTCTTCCATATGCCGGTAATGAGCTGAAAACGCCTGTTTTGGGACTCTGCAGAGAAAGTGTTTGCAGACTGCTGAATCCACACACGGGTTTAACTCTGCAAGTTGAGTGCACACATTGACAACCGTTCTGTTAGATAGCTGCGTTTTGGATTTAGAAGCAGATATTTCCCTGTGTTTACTGCTGTTTTTTCCATATGCCGGTAATGGGCTGAAATCGCCTCTTTTGGGACTCTGCAGACAAAGTGTTTGCAGACTGCTGAATCCACACACGGGTTTAACTCTGGAAGTTGAGTGCACACATTGACAATCGTTCTGTTAGATAGCTGCGTTTTGGATGTAGAAGCAGATATTTCCCTGGGCTTACTGCTGTTTCTTCCATATGCCGGTAATGGGGTGAAAACGCCTGGTTTGGGACCCTGCAGAGAAGATGTTTGCAGACTGCTGAATCCACACACGGGTTTAACTCTGGAAGTTGAGTGCACACATTGACAACCGTTCTGTTAGATAGCTGCGTTTTGGATTTAGAAGCAGATATTTCCCTGTGCTTACTGCTGTTTCTTCCATATGCCGGTAATGGGCTGAAAACGCCTGTTTTGGGACTCTGCAGAGAAAGTGTTTGCAGACTGCTGAATCCACACACGGGTTTAACTCTGGAAGTTGAGTGAACACATTGACAACCGTTCTGTTAGATAGCTGCGTTTTGGATTTAGAAGCAGATATTTCCCTGGGCTTACTGCTGTTTCTTCCATATGCCGGTAATGGGCTGAAAACTCCTCTTTTGGGACTCTGCAGAGAAAGTGTTTGCAGACTGCTGAATCCACACACGGGTTTAACTCTGGAAGTTGAGTGCACACATTGACAACCGTTCTGTTAGATAGCTGCGTTTTGGATTTAGAAGCAGATATTTCCCTGTGCTTACTGCTGTTTCTTCCATATGCCGGTAATGGGCTGAAAACGCCTGTTTTGGGACTCTGCAGAGAAAGTGTTTGCAGACTGCTGAATCCACACACGGGTTTAACTCTGGAAGTTGAGTGCACACATTGACAACCGTTCTGTTAGATAGCTGCGTTTTGGATTTAGAAGCAGATATTTCCCTGTGCTTACTGCTGTTTCTTCCATATGCCGGTAATGGGCTGAAAACGCCTGTTTTGGGACTCTGCAGAGAAAGTGTTTGCAGACTGCTGAATCCACACACGGGTTTAACTCTGGAAGTTGAGTGCACACATTGACAACCGTTCTGTTAGATAGCTGCGTTTTGGATTTAGAAGCAGATATTTCCCTGGGCTTACTGCTGTTTCTTCCATATGCCGGTAATGGGCTGAAAACGCCTGTTTTGGGACTCTGCAGAGAAAGTGTTTGCAGACTGCTGAATCCACACACGGGTTTAACTCTGGAAGTTGAGTGCACACATTGACAACCGTTCTGTTAGATAGCTGCGTTTTGGATTTAGAAGCAGATATTTCCCTGTGCTTACTGCTGTTTCTTCCATATGCCGGTAATGGGCTGAAAACGCCTGCTTTGGCACTCTGCAGAGAAAGTGTTTGCAGACTGCTGAATCCTCACACGGGTTTAACTCTGGAAGTTGAGTGCACACATTGACAACCGTTCTGTTAGATAGCTGCGTTTTGGATTTAGAAGCAGATATTTCCCTGTGCTTACTGCTGTTTCTTCCATATGCCGGTAATGGGCTGAAAACGCCTGTTTTGGGACTCTGCAGAGAAAGTGTTTGCAGACTGCTGAATCCACACACGGGTTTAACTCTGGAAGTTGAGTGCACACATTGACAACCGTTCTGTTAGATAGCTGCGTTTTGGATTTAGAAGCAGATATTTCCCTGTGCTTACTGCTGTTTCTTCCATATGCCGGTAATGGGCTGAAAACGCCTGTTTTGGGACTCTGCAGAGAAAGTGTTTGCAGACTGCTGAATCCACACACGGGTTTAACTCTGCAAGTTGAGTGCACACATTGACAACCGTTCTGTTAGATAGCTGCGTTTTGGATTTAGAAGCAGATATTTCCCTGTGCTTACTGCTGTTTCTTCCATATGCCGGTAATGGGCTGAAAACGCCTGTTTTGGGACTCTGAAGAGAAAGTGTTTGCAGACTGCTGAATCCACACACGGGTTTAACTCTGGAAGTTGAGTGCACACATTGACAACCGTTCTGTTAGATAGCTGCGTTTTGGATTTAGAAGCAGATATTTCCCTGTGCTTACTGCTGGTTCTTCCATATGCCGGTAATGGGCTGAAAACGCCTGTTTTGGGACTCTGCAGAGAAAGTGTTTGCAGACTGCTGAATCCACACACGGGTTTAACTCTGGAAATTGAGTGCACACATTGACAACCGTTCTGTTAGATAGCTGCGTTTTGGATTTAGAAGCAGATATTTCCCTGGGCTTACTGCTGTTTCTTCCATATGCCGGTAATGGGCTGAAAACGCCTGGTTTGGGACTCTGCAGAGAAGATGTTTGCAGACTGCTGAATCCACACACGGGTTTAACTCTGCAAGTTGAGTGCACACATTGACAACCGTTCTGTTAGATAGCTGCGTTTTGGATTTAGAAGCAGATATTTCCCTGTGTTTACTGCTGTTTTTTCCATATGCCGGTAATGGGCTGAAATCGCCTCTTTTGGGACTCTGCAGAGAAAGTGTTTGCAGACTGCTGAATCCACACACGGGTTTAACTCTGGAAGTTGAGTGCACACATTGACAACCGTTCTGTTAGATAGCTGCGTTTTGGATTTAGAAGCAGATATTTCCCTGGGCTTACTGCTGTTTCTTCCATATGCCGGTAATGGGCTGAAAACGCCTGGTTTGGGACTCTGCAGAGAAGATGTTTGCAGACTGCTGAATCCACACACGGGTTTAACTCTGGAAGTTGAGTGCACACATTGACAACCGTTCTGTTAGATAGCTGCGTTTTGGATTTAGAAGCAGATATTTCCCTGTGCTTACTGCTGTTTCTTCCATATGCCGGTAATGGGCTGAAAACGCCTGGTTTGGGACTCTGCAGAGAAAGTGTTTGCAGACTGCTGAATCCACACACGGGTTTAACTCTGGAAGTTGAGTGCACACATTGACAACCGTTCTGTTAGATAGCTGCGTTTTGGATTTAGAAGCAGATATTTCCCTGTGCTTACTGCAGTTTCTTCCATATGCCGGTAATGGGCTGAAAACGCCTGGTTTGGGACTCTGCAGAGAAAGTGTTTGCAGACTGCTGAATCCACACACGGGTTTAACTCTGGAAGTTGAGTGCACACATTGACAACCGTTCTGTTAGATAGCTGCGTTTTGGATTTAGAAACAGATATTTCCCTGTGCTTACTGCTGTTTCTTCCATATGCCGGTAATGGGCTGAAAACGCCTGTTTTGGGACTCTGCAGAGAAAGTGTTTGCAGACTGCTGAATCCACACACGGGTTTATCTCTGGAAGTTGAGTGCACACATTGACAACCGTTCTGTTAGATAGCTGCGTTTTGGATTTAGAAGCAGATATTTCCCTGGGCTTACTGCTGTTTCTTCCATATGCCGGTAATGGGCTGAAAACGCCTGTTTTGGGACTCTGCAGAGAAGATGTTTGCAGACTGCTGAATCCACACACGGGTTTAACTCTGGAAGTTGAGTGCACACATTGACAACCGTTCTGTTAGATAGCTGCGTTTTGGATTTGGAAGCAGATATTTCCCTTTGCTGACTGCTGTTTCTTCCATATGCCGGTAATGGGCTGAAAACGCCTGTTTTGGGACTCTGCAGAGAAAGTGTTTGCAGACTGCTGAATCCACACACGGGTTTAACTCTGGAAGTTGAGTGCACACATTGACAACCGTTCTGTTAGATAGCTGCGTTTTGGATTTAGAAGTAGATATTTCCCTGGGCTTACTGCTGTTTCTTCCATATGCCGGTAATGGGCTGAAAACCCCTGGTTTGGGACTCTGCAGAGAAGATGTTTGCAGACTGCTGAATCCACACACGGGTTTAACTCTGGAAGTTGAGTGCACACATTGACAACCGTTCTGTTAGATAGCTGCGTTTTGGATTTAGAAGCAGATATGTCCCTGTGCTTACTGCTGTTTCTTCCATATGCCGGTAATGGGCTGAAAACGCCTGTTTTGGGACTCTGCAGAGAAAGTGTTTGCAGACTGCTGAATCCACACACGGGTTTAACTCTGGAAGTTGAGTGCACACATTGACAACCGTTCTGTTAGATAGCTGCGTTTTGGATTTAGAAGCAGATATTTCCCTGTGCTTACTGCAGTTTCTTCCATATGCCGGTAATGGGCTGAAAACGCCTGTTTTGGGACTCTGCAGAGAAAGTGTTTGCAGACTGCTGAATCCACACACGGGTTTAACTCTGGAAGTTGAGTGCACACATTGACAACCGTTCTGTTAGATAGCTGCGTTTTGGATTTAGAAGCAGATATTTCCCTGGGCTTACTGCTGTTTCTTCCATATGCCGGTAATGGGCTGAAAACGCCTGTTTTGGGACTCTGCAGAGAAAGTGTTTGCAGACTGCTGAATCCACACACGGGTTTAACTCTGGAAGTTGAGTGCACACATTGACAACCGTTCTGTTAGATAGCTGCGTTTTGGATTTAGAAGCAGATATTTCCCTGGGCTTACTGCTGTTTCTTCCATATGCCGGTAATGGGCTGAAAACGCCTGGTTTGGGACCCTGCAGAGAAGATGTTTGCAGACTGCTGAATCCACACACGGGTTTAACTCTGGAAGTTGAGTGCACACATTGACAACCGTTCTGTTAGATAGCTGCGTTTTGGATTTAGAAGCAGATATTTCCCTGGGCTTACTGCTGTTTCTTCCATATGCCGGTAATGGGCTGAAAACGCCTGTTTTGGGACTCTGCAGAGAAAGTGTTTGCAGACTGCTGAATCCACACACGGGTTTAACTCTGGAAGTTGAGTGCACACATTGACAATCGTTCTGTTAGATAGCTGCGTTTTGGATTTAGAAGCAGATATTTCCCTGTGCTTACTGCTGTTTCTTCCATATGCCGGTAATGGGCTGAAAACGCCTGGTTTGGGACTCTGCAGAGAAGATGTTTGCAGACTGCTGAATCCACACACGGGTTTAACTCTGGAAGTTGAGTGCACACATTGACAACCGTTCTGTTAGATAGCTGCGTTTTGGATTTAGAAGCAGATATTTCCCTGTGCTTACTGCTGTTTCTTCCATATGCCGGTAATGGGCTGAAAACGCCTGTTTTGGGACTCTGCAGAGAAAGTGTTTGCAGACTGCTGAATCCACACACGGGTTTAACTCTGCAAGTTGAGTGCACACATTGACAACCGTTCTGTTAGATAGCTGCGTTTTGGATTTAGAAGCAGATATTTCCCTGGGCTTACTGCTGTTTCTTCCATATGCCGGTAATGGGCTGAAAACGCCTGGTTTGGGACTCTGCAGAGAAAGTGTTTGCAGACTGCTGAATCCACACACGGGTTTAACTCTGGAAGTTGAGTGCACACATTGACAACCGTTCTGTTAGATAGCTGCGTTTTGGATTTAGAAGCAGATATTTCCCTGTGCTTACTGCTGTTTCTTCCACATGCCGGTAATGGGCTGAAAACGCCTGCTTTGGCACTCTGCAGAGAAAGTGTTTGCAGACTGCTGAATCCACACACGGGTTTATCTCTGGAAGTTGAGTGCACACATTGACAACCGTTCTGTTAGATAGCTGCGTTTTGGATTTAGAAGCAGATATTTCCCTGTGCTTACTGCTGTTTCTTCCATATGCCGGTAATGGGCTGAAAACGCCTGTTTTGGGACTCTGCAGAGAAAGTGTTTGCAGACTGCTGAATCCACACACGGGTTTAACTCTGGAAGTTGAGTGCACACATTGACAACCGTTCTGTTAGATAGCTGCGTTTTGGATTTAGAAGCAGATATTTCCCTGTGCTTACTGCAGTTTCTTCCATATGCCGGTATTGGGCTGAAAACGCCTGGTTTGGGACCCTGCAGAGAAGATGTTTGCAGACTGCTGAATCCACACACGGGTTTAACTCTGGAAGTTGAGTGCACACATTGACAACCGTTCTGTTAGATAGCTGCGTTTTGGATTTAGAAGCAGATATTTCCCTGTGCTTACTGCTGTTTCTTCCATATGCCGGTAATGGGCTGAAAACGCCAGTTTTGGGACTCTGCAGAGAAAGTGTTTGCAGACTGCTGAATCCACACACGGGTTTATCTCTGGAAGTTGAGTGCACGCATTGACAACCATTCAGTTAGATAGCTGCCTTTTGGTTTTAGAAGCAGTTATTTCTCTTTACAGCATATACTCTCATTCACTCCGGAATATCCAAACACAGCTCCTGAAAGAAACGGGTTTCTAAGTATAATCAGATATTTCTCTTTACATCTTGTACCCCAGTACGCTCTGATATATGCATACGCAGCTCCTGGACGAAACGTGTTTGTAACTCGCTGAATCTGTGCATATATTGAAGTCTCTTAGGTGAATGAACACACAGCAGAGGAGTTTGAAAAAAACATTTCTTCCATGTTATAGATGCCCTGTTACTGCTATTGTTTTTAGGCTGGTGTTTTCCTGGAAATGTTGGTTTTAGAATTTCCATATAAATGGTTTGTAAACTGCTGCTTAAGTGGAGCAGTTTAATTCGTTAAGTTGAATGCCCTCATTCACAATCATTCTGTTAGCTAGCTCCGTTTTGGTTTTAGAAGCCTGTGTTTCTAGTTACAGCATATACTCCCATTCATTCTGGAATAGCCAAACGCAGCTCCCAGAATAGACGTGTTTCTAAGTCGCTGAATCTAAACATAGATTCAACTCCCTTAGGTGAACGAACACACAGCACAGCAGTTTGAAAGAAACGTTTTATTTGAGTTTTAGACGCAGTCTTATTGCTATTTCTTAGAGGCCAGTATTTTGCTGGGAATGTCTGTGTTAGAATCTGCACAAAAATCTTTTCTAAACTGCTGCATAGAAACAACAGTTTATCTCAATAAGCTGAATGCACACAGTGACAACCATTCTGTTAGATGGCTCCGTGTTTGTTTTAGAACCAGATATTTCACTTTAAACCTTATACTCCAGTACACTCTGGAATATGCAAATGCAGCTCCTGGAAGAAACGTGTTTCTTACTCGCTGAATCTGAACATATACTCAAGACTCTTAGGTGAATGAACACAGAGCAGAGCATTTTGAAGAAAACGTTTCTTCTATGTTATAGATGCAGTCTTACTGCTACTTGTTTTAGGCTGGTGTTTTGCTGCAAATGTTGATTTTAGAATTTGCATATAAAGGGTTTCTAAACTGCTGCCTAAGAAGAGCAGATTAACCCTTTAAGTTGAATGCACACATTCACAACCATTCTGTTAGATAGCTCCGTTTTGGTTTTAGAAACAGATATTTCTCTTTACAGCATTTACTCCCATACACTCTGGAATATCGAAATGCAGCTCCTAGAATAAACGTGTTTCAAACTCGCTGAATCCAAACTTAGAGTCAACGACCTTTGGTGAACGAACACACTGCAGAGCAGTTTGAAAGAAACGTTCCCTCTGAGTTTTAGACGCAGTCTTACTGCTATTTCTTATAGGCCGGTATTTTGCTGGAAATGTCTGTTTGAGAATCTACACAGAAATGTTTTCTAAACTGCTGCATACAAACAGCAGTTTAGCTCAGTAAGTTGAATGCACACATTGACAACCATTCCATTAGATCATCCGTTTTTCTTTTGGAACGAGACATTTGTCTTTACATCTTATACTCCAGTATACTCTGGAATAGGCAAACACAGCTCCTGGAAGAAACGTGTTGCTAACTAGCTGAAACTGAACATATATTCAAGTCTCTTATATGAATGAACACACAGCAGAGCAGTTTGAAAACAGTTTCTTCCATGTTAAAGATGCAGTCTTACTGCTATTTCCTACAGGCTGATGTTTCGCTGGAAAGGTCTGTATGAGAATTTGCATAGAAAGGGTTTCTAAAGTGCTGCATGAGAAGAGCAGTTTACCTCTTTAAGCAGAAGGCACACATTCACAACCACTCTGCTAGAAAGATCCATTTTGGTTTTAGAAACAGATATTTCTCTTTACAGCATATACTCCCATTCAATCTGGAATATCCAAAGACAGCTCCGAGAATAAACGTGTTTCTATCTCGCTGAATCTAAACATAGTTTCAACTCCCTTAGGCCAAAGAACACAAGGCCGAGCAGTTTGAAAGAAACGTTTCTTCTGAGTTTTAGACGCAGTCTTAATGCTCTTTCTTATATATGCCGGTACTGGGCCGGAAAGGCCTGTATTGAGACTCTGCACAGAAAGTGTTTGCAGACTGCTGAATCCACACACGGGTTTAACTCTGGAAGTTGAGTGCACACATTGACAACCGTTCTGTTAGATAGCTGCGTTTTGGATTTAGAAGCAGATATTTCCCTGGGCTTACTGCTGTTTCTTCCATATGCCGGTAATGGGCTGAAAACGCCTGTTTTGGGACTCTGCAGAGAAAGTGTTTGCAGACTGCTGAATCCACACACGGGTTTAACTCTGGAAGTTGAGTGCACACATTGACAACCGTTCTGTTAGATAGCTGCGTTTTGGATTTAGAAGCAGATATTTCCCTGGGCTTACTGCTGTTTCTTCCATATGCCGGTAATGGGCTGAAAACGCCTGGTTTGGGACCCTGCAGAGAAGATGTTTGCAGACTGCTGAATCCACACACGGGTTTAACTCTGGAAGTTGAGTGCACACATTGACAACCGTTCTGTTAGATAGCTGCGTTTTGGATTTAGAAGCAGATATTTCCCTTTGCTTACTGCTGTTTCTTCCATATGCCGGTAATGGGCTGAAAACGCCTGTTTTGGGACTCTGCAGAGAAAGTGTTTGCAGACTGCTGAATCCACACACGGGTTTAACTCTGGAAGTTGAGTGCACACATTGACAACCGTTCTGTTAGATAGCTGCGTTTTGGATTTAGAAGCAGATATTTCCCTGGGCTTACTGCTGTTTCTTCCATATGCCGGTAATGGGCTGAAAACGCCTGTTTTGGGACTCTGCAGAGAAAGTGTTTGCAGACTGCTGAATCCACACACGGGTTTAACTCTGGAAGTTGAGTGCACACATTGACAATCGTTCTGTTAGATAGCTGCGTTTTGGATTTAGAAGCAGATATTTCCCTGTGCTTACTGCTGTTTCTTCCATATGCCGGTAATGGGCTGAAAACGCCTGTTTTGGGACTCTGCAGAGAAGATGTTTGCAGACTGCTGAATCCACACACGGGTTTAACTCTGGAAGTTGAGTGCACACATTGATAACCGTTCTGTTAGATAGCTGCGTTTTGGATTTAGAAGCAGATATTTCCCTGTGCTTACTGCTGTTTCTTCCATATGCCGGTAATGGGCTGAAAACGCCTGTTTTGGGACTCTGCAGAGAAAGTGTTTGCAGACTGCTGAATCCACACACGGGTTTAACTCTGGAAGTTGAGTGCACACATTGACAACCGTTCTGTTAGATAGCTGCGTTTTGGATTTAGAAGCAGATATTTCCCTGGGCTTACTGCTGTTTCTTCCATATGCCGGTAATGGGCTGAAAACGCCTGGTTTGGGACTCTGCAGAGAAAGTGTTTGCAGACTGCTGAATCCACACACGGGTTTAACTCTGGAAGTTGAGTGCACACATTGACAACCGTTCTGTTAGATAGCTGCGTTTTGGATTTAGAAGCAGATATTTCCCTGTGCTTACTGCTGTTTCTTCCACATGCCGGTAATGGGCTGAAAACGCCTGCTTTGGCACTCTGCAGAGAAAGTGTTTGCAGACTGCTGAATCCACACACGGGTTTATCTCTGGAAGTTGAGTGCACACATTGACAACCGTTCTGTTAGATAGCTGCGTTTTGGATTTAGAAGCAGATATTTCCCTGTGCTTACTGCTGTTTCTTCCATATGCCGGTAATGGGCTGAAAACGCCTGTTTTGGGACTCTGCAGAGAAAGTGTTTGCAGACTGCTGAATCCACACACGGGTTTAACTCTGGAAGTTGAGTGCACACATTGACAACCGTTCTGTTAGATAGCTGCGTTTTGGATTTAGAAGCAGATATTTCCCTGTGCTTACTGCAGTTTCTTCCATATGCCGGTATTGGGCTGAAAACGCCTGGTTTGGGACCCTGCAGAGAAGATGTTTGCAGACTGCTGAATCCACACACGGGTTTAACTCTGGAAGTTGAGTGCACACATTGACAACCGTTCTGTTAGATAGCTGCGTTTTGGATTTAGAAGCAGATATTTCCCTGTGCTTACTGCTGTTTCTTCCATATGCCGGTAATGGGCTGAAAACGCCAGTTTTGGGACTCTGCAGAGAAAGTGTTTGCAGACTGCTGAATCCACACACGGGTTTATCTCTGGAAGTTGAGTGCACGCATTGACAACCATTCAGTTAGATAGCTGCCTTTTGGTTTTAGAAGCAGTTATTTCTCTTTACAGCATATACTCTCATTCACTCCGGAATATCCAAACACAGCTCCTGAAAGAAACGGGTTTCTAAGTATAATCAGATATTTCTCTTTACATCTTGTACCCCAGTACGCTCTGATATATGCATACGCAGCTCCTGGAAGAAACGTGTTTGTAACTCGCTGAATCTGTGCATATATTGAAGTCTCTTAGGTGAATGAACACACAGCAGAGGAGTTTGAAAAAAACATTTCTTCCATGTTATAGATGCCCTGTTACTGCTATTGTTTTTAGGCTGGTGTTTTCCTGGAAATGTTGGTTTTAGAATTTCCATATAAATGGTTTGTAAACTGCTGCTTAAGTGGAGCAGTTTAATTCGTTAAGTTGAATGCCCTCATTCACAATCATTCTGTTAGCTAGCTCCGTTTTGGTTTTAGAAGCCTGTGTTTCTAGTTACAGCATATACTCCCATTCATTCTGGAATAGCCAAACGCAGCTCCCAGAATAGACGTGTTTCTAAGTCGCTGAATCTAAACATAGATTCAACTCCCTTAGGTGAACGAACACACAGCACAGCAGTTTGAAAGAAACGTTTTATTTGAGTTTTAGACGCAGTCTTATTGCTATTTCTTAGAGGCCAGTATTTTGCTGGGAATGTCTGTGTTAGAATCTGCACAAAAATCTTTTCTAAACTGCTGCATAGAAACAACAGTTTATCTCAATAAGCTGAATGCACACAGTGACAACCATTCTGTTAGATGGCTCCGTGTTTGTTTTAGAACCAGATATTTCACTTTAAACCTTATACTCCAGTACACTCTGGAATATGCAAATGCAGCTCCTGGAAGAAACGTGTTTCTTACTCGCTGAATCTGAACATATACTCAAGACTCTTAGGTGAATGAACACAGAGCAGAGCATTTTGAAGAAAACGTTTCTTCTATGTTATAGATGCAGTCTTACTGCTACTTGTTTTAGGCTGGTGTTTTGCTGCAAATGTTGATTTTAGAATTTGCATATAAAGGGTTTCTAAACTGCTGCCTAAGAAGAGCAGATTAACCCTTTAAGTTGAATGCACACATTCACAACCATTCTGTTAGATAGCTCCGTTTTGGTTTTAGAAACAGATATTTCTCTTTACAGCATTTACTCCCATACACTCTGGAATATCGAAATGCAGCTCCTAGAATAAACGTGTTTCAAACTCGCTGAATCCAAACTTAGAGTCAACGACCTTTGGTGAACGAACACACTGCAGAGCAGTTTGAAAGAAACGTTCCCTCTGAGTTTTAGACGCAGTCTTACTGCTATTTCTTATAGGCCGGTATTTTGCTGGAAATGTCTGTTTGAGAATCTACACAGAAATGTTTTCTAAACTGCTGCATACAAACAGCAGTTTAGCTCAGTAAGTTGAATGCACACATTGACAACCATTCCATTAGATCATCCGTTTTTCTTTTGGAACGAGACATTTGTCTTTACATCTTATACTCCAGTATACTCTGGAATAGGCAAACACAGCTCCTGGAAGAAACGTGTTGCTAACTAGCTGAAACTGAACATATATTCAAGTCTCTTATATGAATGAACACACAGCAGAGCAGTTTGAAAACAGTTTCTTCCATGTTAAAGATGCAGTCTTACTGCTATTTCCTACAGGCTGGTGTTTCGCTGGAAAGGTCTGTATGAGAATTTGCATAGAAAGGGTTTCTAAAGTGCTGCATGAGAAGAGCAGTTTACCTCTTTAAGCAGAAGGCACACATTCACAACCACTCTGCTAGAAAGATCCATTTTGGTTTTAGAAACAGATATTTCTCTTTACAGCATATACTCCCATTCAATCTGGAATATCCAAAGACAGCTCCGAGAATAAACGTGTTTCTATCTCGCTGAATCTAAACATAGTTTCAACTCCCTTAGGCCAAAGAACACAAGGCCGAGCAGTTTGAAAGAAACGTTTCTTCTGAGTTTTAGACGCAGTCTTAATGCTCTTTCTTATATATGCCGGTACTGGGCCGGAAAGGCCTGTTTTGAGACTCTGCACAGAAAGTGTTTGCAGACTGCTGAATCCACACACGGGTTTAACTCTGGAAGTTGAGTGCACACATTGACAACCGTTCTGTTAGATAGCTGCGTTTTGGATTTAGAAGCAGATATTTCCCTGTGCTTACTGCTGTTTCTTCCATATGCCGGTAATGGGCTGAAAACGCCTGTTTTGGGACTCTGCAGAGAAAGTGTTTGCAGACTGCAGAATCCACACACGGGTTTAACTCTGGAAATTGAGTGCACACATTGACAACCGTTCTGTTAGATAGCTGCGTTTTGGATTTAGAAGCAGATATTTCCCTGGGCTTACTGCTGTTTCTTCCATATGCCGGTAATGGGCTGAAAACGCCTGGTTTGGGACTCTGCAGAGAAGATGTTTGCAGACTGCTGAATCCACACACGGGTTTAACTCTGCAAGTTGAGTGCACACATTGACAACCGTTCTGTTAGATAGCTGCGTTTTGGATTTAGAAGCAGATATTTCCCTGTGTTTACTGCTGTTTTTTCCATATGCCGGTAATGGGCTGAAATCGCCTCTTTTGGGACTCTGCAGACAAAGTGTTTGCAGACTGCTGAATCCACACACGGGTTTAACTCTGGAAGTTGAGTGCACACATTGACAACCGTTCTGTTAGATAGCTGCGTTTTGGATTTAGAAGCAGATATTTCCCTGGGCTTACTGCTGTTTCTTCCATATGCCGGTAATGGGCTGAAAACGCCTGGTTTGGGACTCTGCAGAGAAGATGTTTGCAGACTGCTGAATCCACACACGGGTTTAACTCTGGAAGTTGAGTGCACACATTGACAACCGTTCTGTTAGATAGCTGCGTTTTGGATTTAGAAGCAGATATTTCCCTGGGCTTACTGCTGTTTCTTCCATATGCCGGTAATGGGCTGAAAACGCCTGGTTTGGGACTCTGCAGAGAAGATGTTTGCAGACTGCTGAATCCACACACGGGTTTAACTCTGGAAGTTGAGTGCACACATTGACAACCGTTCTGTTAGATAGCTGCGTTTTGGATTTAGAAGCAGATATTTCCCTGTGCTTACTGCAGTTTCTTCCATATGCCGGTAATGGGCTGAATACGCCTGTTTTGGGACTCTGCAGACAAAGTGTTTGCAGACTGCTGAATCCACACACGGGTTTAACTCTGGAAGTTGAGTGCACACATTGACAACCGTTCTGTTAGATAGCTGCGTTTTGGATTTAGAAACAGATATTTCCCTGTGCTTACTGCTGTTTCTTCCATATGCCGGTAATGGGCTGAAAACGCCTGTTTTGGGACTCTGCAGAGAAAGTGTTTGCAGACTGCTGAATCCACACACGGGTTTATCTCTGGAAGTTGAGTGCACACATTGACAACCGTTCTGTTAGATAGCTGCGTTTTGGATTTAGAAGCAGATATTTCCCTGGGCTTACTGCTGTTTCTTCCATATGCCGGTAATGGGCTGAAAACGCCTGTTTTGGGACTCTGCAGAGAAGATGTTTGCAGACTGCTGAATCCACACACGGGTTTAACTCTGGAAGTTGAGTGCACACATTGACAACCGTTCTGTTAGATAGCTGCGTTTTGGATTTGGAAGCAGATATTTCCCTTTGCTGACTGCTGTTTCTTCCATATGCCGGTAATGGGCTGAAAACGCCTGTTTTGGGACTCTGCAGCGAAAGTGTTTGCAGACTGCTGAATCCACACACGGGTTTAACTCTGGAAGTTGAGTGCACACATTGACAACCGTTCTGTTAGATAGCTGCGTTTTGGATTTAGAAGTAGATATTTCCCTGGGCTTACTGCTGTTTCTTCCATATGCCGGTAATGGGCTGAAAACCCCTGGTTTGGGACTCTGCAGAGAAGATGTTTGCAGACTGCTGAATCCACACACGGGTTTAACTCTGGAAGTTGAGTGCACACATTGACAACCGTTCTGTTAGATAGCTGCGTTTTGGATTTAGAAGCAGATATTTCCCTTTGCTTACTGCTGTTTCTTCCATATGCCGGTAATGGGCTGAAAACGCCTGTTTTGGGACTCTGCAGAGAAAGTGTTTGCAGACTGCTGAATCCACACACGGGTTTAACTCTGGAAGTTGAGTGCACACATTGACAACCGTTCTGTTAGATAGCTGCGTTTTGGATTTAGAAGCAGATATTTCCCTGGGCTTACTGCTGTTTCTTCCATATGCCGGTAATGGGCTGAAAACGCCTGTTTTGGGACTCTGCAGAGAAAGTGTTTGCAGACTGCTGAATCCACACACGGGTTTAACTCTGGAAGTTGAGTGCACACATTGACAATCGTTCTGTTAGATAGCTGCGTTTTGGATTTAGAAGCAGATATTTCCCTGTGCTTACTGCTGTTTCTTCCATATGCCGGTAATGGGCTGAAAACGCCTGGTTTGGGACTCTGCAGAGAAGATGTTTGCAGACTGCTGAATCCACACACGGGTTTAACTCTGGAAGTTGAGTGCACACATTGACAACCGTTCTGTTAGATAGCTGCGTTTTGGATTTAGAAGCAGATATTTCCCTGTGCTTACTGCTGTTTCTTCCATATGCCGGTAATGGGCTGAAAACGCCTGTTTTGGGACTCTGCAGAGAAAGTGTTTGCAGACTGCTGAATCCACACACGGGTTTAACTCTGCAAGTTGAGTGCACACATTGACAACCGTTCTGTTAGATAGCTGCGTTTTGGATTTAGAAGCAGATATTTCCCTGTGCTTACTGCTGTTTCTTCCACATGCCGGTAATGGGCTGAAAACGCCTGCTTTGGCACTCTGCAGAGAAAGTGTTTGCAGACTGCTGAATCCACACACGGGTTTATCTCTGGAAGTTGAGTGCACACATTGACAACCGTTCTGTTAGATAGCTGCGTTTTGGATTTAGAAGCAGATATTTCCCTGTGCTTACTGCTGTTTCTTCCATATGCCGGTAATGGGCTGAAAACGCCTGTTTTGGGACTCTGCAGAGAAAGTGTTTGCAGACTGCTGAATCCACACACGGGTTTAACTCTGGAAGTTGAGTGCACACATTGACAACCGTTCTGTTAGATAGCTGCGTTTTGGATTTAGAAGCAGATATTTCCCTGTGCTTACTGCAGTTTCTTCCATATGCCGGTATTGGGCTGAAAACGCCTGGTTTGGGACCCTGCAGAGAAGATGTTTGCAGACTGCTGAATCCACACACGGGTTTAACTCTGGAAGTTGAGTGCACACATTGACAACCGTTCTGTTAGATAGCTGCGTTTTGGATTTAGAAGCAGATATTTCCCTGTGCTTACTGCTGTTTCTTCCATATGCCGGTAATGGGCTGAAAACGCCAGTTTTGGGACTCTGCAGAGAAAGTGTTTGCAGACTGCTGAATCCACACACGGGTTTATCTCTGGAAGTTGAGTGCACGCATTGACAACCATTCAGTTAGATAGCTGCCTTTTGGTTTTAGAAGCAGTTATTTCTCTTTACAGCATATACTCTCATTCACTCCGGAATATCCAAACACAGCTCCTGAAAGAAACGGGTTTCTAAGTATAATCAGATATTTCTCTTTACATCTTGTACCCCAGTACGCTCTGATATATGCATACGCAGCTCCTGGAAGAAACGTGTTTGTAACTCGCTGAATCTGTGCATATATTGAAGTCTCTTAGGTGAATGAACACACAGCAGAGGAGTTTGAAAAAAACATTTCTTCCATGTTATAGATGCCCTGTTACTGCTATTGTTTTTAGGCTGGTGTTTTCCTGGAAATGTTGGTTTTAGAATTTCCATATAAATGGTTTGTAAACTGCTGCTTAAGTGGAGCAGTTTAATTCGTTAAGTTGAATGCCCTCATTCACAATCATTCTGTTAGCTAGCTCCGTTTTGGTTTTAGAAGCCTGTGTTTCTAGTTACAGCATATACTCCCATTCATTCTGGAATAGCCAAACGCAGCTCCCAGAATAGACGTGTTTCTAAGTCGCTGAATCTAAACATAGATTCAACTCCCTTAGGTGAACGAACACACAGCACAGCAGTTTGAAAGAAACGTTTTATTTGAGTTTTAGACGCAGTCTTATTGCTATTTCTTAGAGGCCAGTATTTTGCTGGGAATGTCTGTGTTAGAATCTGCACAAAAATCTTTTCTAAACTGCTGCATAGAAACAACAGTTTATCTCAATAAGCTGAATGCACACAGTGACAACCATTCTGTTAGATGGCTCCGTGTTTGTTTTAGAACCAGATATTTCACTTTAAACCTTATACTCCAGTACACTCTGGAATATGCAAATGCAGCTCCTGGAAGAAACGTGTTTCTTACTCGCTGAATCTGAACATATACTCAAGACTCTTAGGTGAATGAACACAGAGCAGAGCATTTTGAAGAAAACGTTTCTTCTATGTTATAGATGCAGTCTTACTGCTACTTGTTTTAGGCTGGTGTTTTGCTGCAAATGTTGATTTTAGAATTTGCATATAAAGGGTTTCTAAACTGCTGCCTAAGAAGAGCAGATTAACCCTTTAAGTTGAATGCACACATTCACAACCATTCTGTTAGATAGCTCCGTTTTGGTTTTAGAAACAGATATTTCTCTTTACAGCATTTACTCCCATACACTCTGGAATATCGAAATGCAGCTCCTAGAATAAACGTGTTTCAAACTCGCTGAATCCAAACTTAGAGTCAACGACCTTTGGTGAACGAACACACTGCAGAGCAGTTTGAAAGAAACGTTCCCTCTGAGTTTTAGACGCAGTCTTACTGCTATTTCTTATAGGCCGGTATTTTGCTGGAAATGTCTGTTTGAGAATCTACACAGAAATGTTTTCTAAACTGCTGCATACAAACAGCAGTTTAGCTCAGTAAGTTGAATGCACACATTGACAACCATTCCATTAGATCATCCGTTTTTCTTTTGGAACGAGACATTTGTCTTTACATCTTATACTCCAGTATACTCTGGAATAGGCAAACACAGCTCCTGGAAGAAACGTGTTGCTAACTAGCTGAAACTGAACATATATTCAAGTCTCTTATATGAATGAACACACAGCAGAGCAGTTTGAAAACAGTTTCTTCCATGTTAAAGATGCAGTCTTACTGCTATTTCCTACAGGCTGGTGTTTCGCTGGAAAGGTCTGTATGAGAATTTGCATAGAAAGGGTTTCTAAAGTGCTGCATGAGAAGAGCAGTTTACCTCTTTAAGCAGAAGGCACACATTCACAACCACTCTGCTAGAAAGATCCATTTTGGTTTTAGAAACAGATATTTCTCTTTACAGCATATACTCCCATTCAATCTGGAATATCCAAAGACAGCTCCGAGAATAAACGTGTTTCTATCTCGCTGAATCTAAACATAGTTTCAACTCCCTTAGGCCAAAGAACACAAGGCAGAGCAGTTTGAAAGAAACGTTTCTTCTGAGTTTTAGACGCAGTCTTAATGCTCTTTCTTATATATGCCGGTACTGGGCCGGAAAGGCCTGTTTTGAGACTCTGCACAGAAAGTGTTTGCAGACTGCTGAATCCACACACGGGTTTAACTCTGGAAGTTGAGTGCACACATTGACAACCGTTCTGTTAGATAGCTGCGTTTTGGATTTAGAAGCAGATATTTCCCTGTGCTTACTGCTGTTTCTTCCATATGCCGGTAATGGGCTGAAAACGCCTGCTTTGGGACTCTGCAGAGAAAGTGTTTGCAGACTGCTGAATCCACACACGGGTTTAACTCTGGAAGTTGAGTGCACACATTGACAACCGTTCTGTTAGATAGCTGCGTTTTGGATTTAGAAGCAGATATTTCCCTTTCCTTACTGCTGTTTCTTCCATATGCCGGTAATGGGCTGAAAACGCCTGTTTTGGGACTCTGCAGAGAAAGTGTTTGCAGACTGCTGAATCCACACACGAGTTTAACTCTGGAAGTTGAGTGCACACATTGACAACCGTTCTGTTAGATAGCTGCGTTTTGGATTTAGAAGCAGATATTTCCCTGTGCTTACTGCTGTTTCTTCCATATGCCGGTAATGGGCTGAAAACGCCTGGTTTGGGACTCTGCAGAGAAGATGTTTGCAGACTGCTGAATCCACACACGGGTTTAACTCTGGAAGTTGAGTGCACACATTGACAACCGTTCTGTTAGATAGCTGCGTTTTGGATTTAGAAGCAGATATTTCCCTGTGCTTACTGCAGTTTCTTCCATATGCCCGTAATGGGCTGAAAACGCCTGTTTTGGGACTCTGCAGAGAAAGTGTTTGCAGACTGCTGAATCCACACACGGGTTTAACTCTGGAAGCTGAGTGCACACATTGACAACCGTTCTGTTAGATAGCTGCGTTTTGGATTTAGAAGCAGATATTTCCCTGTGCTTACTGCTGTTTCTTCCATATGCCGGTAATGGGCTGAAAACGCCTGTTTTGGGACTCTGCAGAGAAAGTGTTTGCAGACTGCTGAATCCACACACGGGTTTAACTCTGGAAGTTGAGTGCACACATTGACAACCGTTCTGTTAGATAGCTGCGTTTTGGATTTAGAAGCAGATATTTCCCTGGGCTTACTGCTGTTTCTTCCATATGCCGGTAATGGGCTGAAAACGCCTGTTTTGGGACTCTGCAGAGAAAGTGTTTGCAGACTGCTGAATCCACACACGGGTTTAACTCTGGAAGTTGAGTGCACACATTGACAACCGTTCTGTTAGATAGCTGCGTTTTGGATTTAGAAGCAGATATTTCCCTGGGCTTACTGCTGTTTCTTCCATATGCCGGTAATGGGCTGAAAACGCCTGCTTTGGGACTCTGCAGAGAAAGTGTTTGCAGACTGCTGAATCCACACACGGGTTTAACTCTGGAAGTTGAGTGCACACATTGACAACCGTTCTGTTAGATAGCTGCGTTTTGGATTTAGAAGCAGATATTTACCTGTGCTGACTGCTGTTTCTTCCATATGCCGGTAATGGGCTGAAAACGCCTGTTTTGGGACTCTGCAGAGGAAGTGTTTGCAGACTGCTGAATCCACACACGGGTTTAACTCTGGAAGTTGAGTGCACACATTGACAACCGTTCTGTTAGATAGCTGCGTTTTGGATTTGGAAGCAGATATTTCCCTGTGCTTACTGCTGTTTCTTCCATATGCCGGTAATGGGCTGAAAACGCCTGTTTTGGGACTCTGCAGAGAAAGTGTTTGCAGACTGCTGAATCCACACACGGGTTTAACTCTGGAAGTTGAGTGCACACATTGACAACCGTTCTGTTAGATAGCTGCGTTTTGGATTTAGAAGCAGATATTTCCCTGTGCTTACTGCTGTTTCTTCCATATGCCGGTAATGGGCTGAAAACGCCTGGTTTGGGACTCTGCAGAGAAGATGTTTGCAGACTGCTGAATCCACACACGGGTTTAACTCTGGAAGTTGAGTGCACACATTGACAACCGTTCTGTTAGATAGCTGCGTTTTGGATTTAGAAGCAGATATTTCCCTGTGCTTATGGCTGTTTCTTCCATATGCCGGTAATGGGCTGAAAACGCCTGTTTTGGGACTCTGCAGAGAAAGTGTTTGCAGACTGCTGAATCCACACACGGGTTTAACTCTGGAAGTTGAGTGCACACATTGACAACCGTTCTGTTAGATAGCTGCGTTTTGGATTTAGAAGCAGATATTTCCCTGTGCTTACTGCTGTTTCTTCCACATGCCGGTAATGGGCTGAAAACGCCTGTTTTGGGACTCTGCAGAGAAAGTGTTTGCAGACTGCTGAATCCACACACGGGTTTATCTCTGGAAGTTGAGTGCACGCATTGACAACCATTCAGTTAGATAGCTGCCTTTTGGTTTTAGAAGCAGTTATTTCTCTTTACAGCATATACTCTCATTCACTCCGGAATATCCAAACACAGCTCCTGAAAGAAACGGGTTTCTAAGTATAATCAGATATTTCTCTTTACATCTTGTACCCCAGTACACTCTGATATATGCATACGCAGCTCCTGGAAGAAACGTGTTTGTAACTCGCTGAATCTGTGCATATATTGAAGTCTCTTAGGTGAATGAACACACAGCAGAGGAGTTTGAAAAAAACATTTCTTCCATGTTATAGATGCCCTGTTACTGCTATTGTTTTTAGGCTGGTGTTTTCCTGGAAATGTTGGTTTTAGAATTTCCATATAAATGGTTTGTAAACTGCTGCTTAAGTGGAGCAGTTTAATTCGTTAAGTTGAATGCCCTCATTCACAATCATTCTGTTAGCTAGCTCCGTTTTGGTTTTAGAAGCCTGTGTTTCTAGTTACAGCATATACTCCCATTCATTCTGGAATAGCCAAACGCAGCTCCCAGAATAGACGTGTTTCTAAGTCGCTGAATCTAAACATAGATTCAACTCCCTTAGGTGAACGAACACACAGCACAGCAGTTTGAAAGAAACGTTTTATTTGAGTTTTAGACGCAGTCTTATTGCTATTTCTTAGAGGCCAGTATTTTGCTGGGAATGTCTGTGTTAGAATCTGCACAAAAATCTTTTCTAAACTGCTGCATAGAAACAACAGTTTATCTCAATAAGCTGAATGCACACAGTGACAACCATTCTGTTAGATGGCTCCGTGTTTGTTTTAGAACCAGATATTTCACTTTAAACCTTATACTCCAGTACACTCTGGAATATGCAAATGCAGCTCCTGGAAGAAACGTGTTTCTTACTCGCTGAATCTGAACATATACTCAAGACTCTTAGGTGAATGAACACAGAGCAGAGCATTTTGAAGAAAACGTTTCTTCTATGTTATAGATGCAGTCTTACTGCTACTTCTTTTAGGCTGGTGTTTTGCTGCAAATGTTGATTTTAGAATTTGCATATAAAGGGTTTCTAAACTGCTGCCTAAGAAGAGCAGATTAACCCTTTAAGTTGAATGCACACATTCACAACCATTCTGTTAGATAGCTCCGTTTTGGTTTTAGAAACAGATATTTCTCTTTACAGCATTTACTCCCATACACTCTGGAATATCGAAATGCAGCTCCTAGAATAAACGTGTTTCAAACTCGCTGAATCCAAACTTAGAGTCAACGACCTTTGGTGAACGAACACACTGCAGAGCAGTTTGAAAGAAACGTTCCCTCTGAGTTTTAGACGCAGTCTTACTGCTATTTCTTATAGGCCGGTATTTTGCTGGAAATGTCTGTTTGAGAATCTACACAGAAATGTTTTCTAAACTGCTGCATACAAACAGCAGTTTAGCTCAGTAAGTTGAATGCACACATTGACAACCATTCCATTAGATCATCCGTTTTTCTTTTGGAACGAGACATTTGTCTTTACATCTTATACTCCAGTATACTCTGGAATAGGCAAACACAGCTCCTGGAAGAAACGTGTTGCTAACTAGCTGAAACTGAACATATATTCAAGTCTCTTATATGAATGAACACACAGCAGAGCAGTTTGAAAACAGTTTCTTCCATGTTAAAGATGCAGTCTTACTGCTATTTCCTACAGGCTGGTGTTTCGCTGGAAAGGTCTGTATGAGAATTTGCATAGAAAGGGTTTCTAAAGTGCTGCATGAGAAGAGCAGTTTACCTCTTTAAGCAGAAGGCACACATTCACAACCACTCTGCTAGATAGATCCATTTTGGTTTTAGAAACAGATATTTCTCTTTACAGCATATACTCCCATTCAATCTGGAATATCCAAAGACAGCTCCGAGAATAAACGTGTTTCTATCTCGCTGAATCTAAACATAGTTTCAACACCCTTAGGCCAAAGAACACAAGGCCGAGCAGTTTGAAAGAAACGTTTCTTCTGAGTTTTAGACGCAGTCTTAATGCTCTTTCTTATATATGCCGGTACTGGGCCGGAAAGGCCTGTTTTGAGACTCTGCACAGAAAGTGTTTGCAGACTGCTGAATCCACACACGGGTTTAACTCTGGAAGTTGAGTGCACACATTGACAACCGTTCTGTTAGATAGCTGCGTTTTGGATTTAGAAGCAGATATTTCCCTGTGCTTACTGCTGTTTCTTCCATATGCCGGTAATGGGCTGAAAACGCCTGCTTTGGGACTCTGCAGAGAAAGTGTTTGCAGACTGCTGAATCCACACACGGGTTTAACTCTGGAAGTTGAGTGCACACATTGACAACCGTTCTGTTAGATAGCTGCGTTTTGGATTTAGAAGCAGATATTTCCCTGTGCTTACTGCTGTTTCTTCCATATGCCGGTAATGGGCTGAAAACGCCTGGTTTGGGACTCTGCAGAGAAGATGTTTGCAGACTGCTGAATCCACACACGGGTTTAACTCTGGAAGTTGAGTGCACACATTGACAACCGTTCTGTTAGATAGCTGCGTTTTGGATTTAGAAGCAGATATTTCCCTGTGCTTACTGCAGTTTCTTCCATATGCCCGTAATGGGCTGAAAACGCCTGGTTTGGGAATCTGCAGAGAAGATGTTTGCAGACTGATGAATCCACACACGGTTTTAACTCTGGAAGTTGAGTGCACACATTGACAACCGTTCTGTTAGATAGCTGCGTTTTGGATTTAGAAGCAGATATTTCCCTGTGCTTACTGCTGTTTCTTCCATATGCCGGTAATGGGCTGAAAACGCCTGTTTTGGGACTCTGCAGAGAAAGTGTTTGCAGACTGCTGAATCCACACACGGGTTTAACTCTGGAAGTTGAGTGCACACATTGACAACCGTTCTGTTAGATAGCTGCGTTTTGGATTTAGAAGCAGATATTTCCCTGGGCTTACTGCTGTTTCTTCCATATGCCGGTAATGGGCTGAAAACGCCTGTTTTGGGACTCTGCAGAGAAAGTGTTTGCAGACTGCTGAATCCACACACTGGTTTAACTCTGGAAGTTGAGTGCACACATTGACAACCGTTCTGTTAGATAGCTGCGTTTTGGATTTAGAAGCAGATATTTCCCTGTGCTGACTGCTGTTTCTTCCATATGCCGGTAATGGGCTGAAAACGCCTGCTTTGGGACTCTGCTGACAAAGTGTTTGCAGACTGCTGAATCCACACACGGGTTTAACTCTGGAAGTTGAGTGCACACATTGACAACCGTTCTGTTAGATAGCTGCGTTTTGGATTTAGAAGCAGATATTTCCCTGTGCTTACTGCTGTTTCTTCCATATGCCGGTAATGGGCTGAAAACGCCTGTTTTGGGACTCTGCAGAGGAAGTGTTTGCAGACTGCTGAATCCACACACGGGTTTAACTCTGGAAGTTGAGTGCACACATTGACAACCGTTCTGTTAGATAGCTGCGTTTTGGATTTAGAAGCAGATATTTCCCTGGGCTTACTGCTGTTTCTTCCATATGCCGGTAATGGGCTGAAAACGCCTGTTTTGGGACTCTGCAGAGAAAGTGTTTGCAGACTGCTGAATCCACACACGGGTTTAACTCTGGAAGTTGAGTGCACACATTGACAACCGTTCTGTTAGATAGCTGCGTTTTGGATTTAGAAGCAGATATTTCCCTGTGCTTACTGCTGTTTCTTCCATATGCCGGTAATGGGCTGAAAACGCCTGTTTTGGGACTCTGCAGAGAAAGTGTTTGCAGACTGCTGAATCCACACACGGGTTTAACTCTGGAAGTTGAGTGCACACATTGACAACCGTTCTGTTAGATAGCTGCGTTTTGGATTTAGAAGCAGATATTTCCCTGGGCTTACTGCTTTTTCTTCCATATGCCGGTAATGGGCTGAAAACGCCTGCTTTGGGACTCTGCAGACAAAGTGTTTGCAGACTGCTGAATCCACACACGGGTTTAACTCTGGAAGTTGAGTGCACACATTGACAACCGTTCTGTTAGATAGCTGCGTTTTGGATTTAGAAGCAGATATTTCCCTGTGCTTACTGCTGTTTCTTCCATATGCCGGTAATGGGCTGAAAACGCCTGGTTTGGGACTCTGCAGAGAAAGTGTTTGCAGACTGCTGAATCCACACACGGGTTTAACTCTGGAAGTTGAGTGCACACATTGACAACCGTTCTGTTAGATAGCTGCGTTTTGGATTTAGAAGCAGATATTTCCCTGTGCTTACTGCTGTTTCTTCCATATGCCGGTAATGGGCTGAAAACGCCTGTTTTGGGACTCTGCAGAGAAAGTGTTTGCAGACTGCTGAATCCACACACGGGTTTAACTCTGGAAGTTGAGTGCACACATTGACAACCGTTCTGTTAGATAGCTGCGTTTTGGATTTAGAAGCAGATATTTCCCTGTGCTTACTGCTGTTTCTTCCATATGCCGGTAATGGGCTGAAAACGCCTGCTTTGGCACTCTGCAGAGAAAGTGTTTGCAGACTGCTGAATCCACACACGGGTTTAGCTCTGGAAGTTGAGTGCACACATTGACAACCGTTCTGTTAGATAGCTGCGTTTTGGATTTAGAAGCAGATATTTCCCTGTGCTTACTGCTGTTTCTTCCATATGCCGGTAATGGGCTGAAAATGCCTGTTTTGGGACTCTGCAGAGAAAGTGTTTGCAGACTGCTGAATCCACACACGGGTTTAACTCTGGAAGTTGAGTGCACACATTGACAACCGTTCTGTTAGATAGCTGCGTTTTGGATTTAGAAGCAGATATTTCCCTGGGCTTACTGCTGTTTCTTCCATATGCCGGTAATGGGCTGAAAACGCCTGTTTTGGGACTCTGCAGAGAAAGTGTTTGCAGACTGCTGAATCCACACACGGGTTTAACTCTGGAAGTTGAGTGCACACATTGACAATCGTTCTGTTAGATAGCTGCGTTTTGGATTTAGAAGCAGATATTTCCCTGTGCTTACTGCTGTATCTTCCATATGCCGGTAATGGGCTGAAAACGCCTGGTTTGGGACTCTGCAGAGAAGATGTTTGCAGACTGCTGAATCCACACACGGGTTTAACTCTGGAAGTTGAGTGCACACATTGACAACCGTTCTGTTAGATAGCTGCGTTTTGGATTTAGAAGCAGATATTTCCCTGTGCTTACTGCTGTTTCTTCCATATGCCGGTAATGGGCTGAAAACGCCTGTTTTGGGACTCTGCAGAGAAAGTGTTTGCAGACTGCTGAATCCACACACGGGTTTAACTCTGGAAGTTGAGTGCACACATTGACAACCGTTCTGTTAGATAGCTGCGTTTTGGATTTAGAAGCAGATATTTCCCTGGGCTTACTGCTGTTTCTTCCATATGCCGGTAATGGGCTGAAAACGCCTGCTTTGGGACTCTGCAGAGAAAGTGTTTGCAGACTGCTGAATCCACACACGGGTTTAACTCTGGAAGTTGAGTGCACACATTGACAACCGTTCTGTTAGATAGCTGCGTTTTGGATTTAGAAGCAGATATTTCCCTGTGCTTACTGCTGTTTCTTCCACATGCCGGTAATGGGCTGAAAACGCCTGCTTTGGCACTCTGCAGAGAAAGTGTTTGCAGACTGCTGAATCCACACACGGGTTTATCTCTGGAAGTTGAGTGCACACATTTACAACCGTTCTGTTAGATAGCTGCGTTTTGGATTTAGAAGCAGATATTTCCCTGTGCTTACTGCTGTTTCTTCCATATGCCGGTAATGGGCTGAAAACGCCTGTTTTGGGACTCTGCAGAGAAAGTGTTTGCAGACTGCTGAATCCACACACGGGTTTAACTCTGGAAGTTGAGTGCACACATTGACAACCGTTCTGTTAGATAGCTGCGTTTTGGATTTAGAAGCAGATATTTCCCTGTGCTTACTGCTGTTTCTTCCATATGCCGGTAATGGGCTGAAAACGCCTGGTTTGGGACCCTGCAGAGAAGATGTTTGCAGACTGCTGAATCCACACACGGGTTTAACTCTGGAAGTTAAGTGCACACATTGACAACCGTTCTGTTAGATAGCTGCGTTTTGGATTTAGAAGCAGATATTTCCCTGTGCTTACTGCTGTTTCTTCCATATGCCGGTAATGGGCTGAAAACGCCTGTTTTGGGACTCTGCAGAGAAAGTGTTTGCAGACTGCTGAATCCACACACGGGTTTATCTCTGGAAGTTGAGTGCACGCATTGACAACCATTCAGTTAGATAGCTGCCTTTTGGTTTTAGAAGCAGTTATTTCTCTTTACAGCATATACTCTCATTCACTCCGGAATATCCAAACACAGCTCCTGAAAGAAACGGGTTTCTAAGTATAATCAGATATTTCTCTTTACATCTTGTACCCCAGTACACTCTGATATATGCATACGCAGCTCCTGGAAGAAACGTGTTTGTAACTCGCTGAATCTGTGCATATATTGAAGTCTCTTAGGTGAATGAACACACAGCAGAGGAGTTTGAAAAAAACATTTCTTCCATGTTATAGATGCCCTGTTACTGCTATTGTTTTTAGGCTGGTGTTTTCCTGGAAATGTTGGTTTTAGAATTTCCATATAAATGGTTTGTAAACTGCTGCTTAAGTGGAGCAGTTTAATTCGTTAAGTTGAATGCCCTCATTCACAATCATTCTGTTAGCTAGCTCCGTTTTGGTTTTAGAAGCCTGTGTTTCTAGTTACAGCATATACTCCCATTCATTCTGGAATAGCCAAACGCAGCTCCCAGAATAGACGTGTTTCTAAGTCGCTGAATCTAAACATAGATTCAACTCCCTTAGGTGAACGAACACACAGCACAGCAGTTTGAAAGAAACGTTTTATTTGAGTTTTAGACGCAGTCTTATTGCTATTTCTTAGAGGCCAGTATTTTGCTGGGAATGTCTGTGTTAGAATCTGCACAAAAATCTTTTCTAAACTGCTGCATAGAAACAACAGTTTATCTCAATAAGCTGAATGCACACAGTGACAACCATTCTGTTAGATGGCTCCGTGTTTGTTTTAGAACCAGATATTTCACTTTAAACCTTATACTCCAGTACACTCTGGAATATGCAAATGCAGCTCCTGGAAGAAACGTGTTTCTTACTCGCTGAATCTGAACATATACTCAAGACTCTTAGGTGAATGAACACAGAGCAGAGCATTTTGAAGAAAACGTTTCTTCTATGTTATAGATGCAGTCTTACTGCTACTTGTTTTAGGCTGGTGTTTTGCTGCAAATGTTGATTTTAGAATTTGCATATAAAGGGTTTCTAAACTGCTGCCTAAGAAGAGCAGATTAACCCTTTAAGTTGAATGCACACATTCACAACCATTCTGTTAGATAGCTCCGTTTTGGTTTTAGAAACAGATATTTCTCTTTACAGCATTTACTCCCATACACTCTGGAATATCGAAATGCAGCTCCTAGAATAAACGTGTTTCAAACTCGCTGAATCCAAACTTAGATTCAACGACCTTTGGTGAACGAACACACTGCAGAGCAGTTTGAAAGAAACGTTCCCTCTGAGTTTTAGACGCAGTCTTACTGCTATTTCTTATAGGCCGGTATTTTGCTGGAAATGTCTGTTTGAGAATCTACACAGAAATGTTTTCTAAACTGCTGCATACAAACAGCAGTTTAGCTCAGTAAGTTGAATGCACACATTGACAACCATTCCATTAGATCATCCGTTTTTCTTTTGGAACGAGACATTTGTCTTTACATCTTATACTCCAGTATACTCTGGAATAGGCAAACACAGCTCCTGGAAGAAACGTGTTGCTAACTAGCTGAAACTGAACATATATTCAAGTCTCTTATATGAATGAACACACAGCAGAGCAGTTTGAAAACAGTTTCTTCCATGTTAAAGATGCAGTCTTACTGCTATTTCCTACAGGCTGGTGTTTCGCTGGAAAGGTCTGTATGAGAATTTGCATAGAAAGGGTTTCTAAAGTGCTGCATGAGAAGAGCAGTTTACCTCTTTAAGCAGAAGGCACACATTCACAACCACTCTGCTAGATAGATCCATTTTGGTTTTAGAAACAGATATTTCTCTTTACAGCATATACTCCCATTCAATCTGGAATATCCAAAGACAGCTCCGAGAATAAACGTGTTTCTATCTCGCTGAATCTAAACATAGTTTCAACTCCCTTAGGCCAAAGAACACAAGGCCGAGCAGTTTGAAAGAAACGTTTCTTCTGAGTTTTAGACGCAGTCTTAATGCTCTTTCTTATATATGCCGGTACTGGGCCGGAAAGGCCTGTTTTGAGACTCTGCACAGAAAGTGTTTGCAGACTGCTGAATCCACACACGGGTTTAACTCTGGAAGTTGAGTGCACACATTGACAACCGTTCTGTTAGATAGCTGCGTTTTGGATTTAGAAGCAGATATTTCCCTGTGCTTACTGCTGTTTCTTCCATATGCCGGTAATGGGCTGAAAACGCCTGCTTTGGGACTCTGCAGAGAAAGTGTTTGCAGACTGCTGAATCCACACACGGGTTTAACTCTGGAAGTTGAGTGCACACATTGACAACCGTTCTGTTAGATAGCTGCGTTTTGGATTTAGAAGCAGATATTTCCCTGTGCTTACTGCTGTTTCTTCCATATGCCCGTAATGGGCTGAAAACGCCTGGTTTGGGACTCTGCAGAGAAGATGTTTGCAGACTGCTGAATCCACACACGGGTTTAACTCTGGAAGTTGAGTGCACACATTGACAACCGTTCTGTTAGATAGCTGCGTTTTGGATTTAGAAGCAGATATTTCCCTGTGCTTACTGCAGTTTCTTCCATATGCCCGTAATGGGCTGAAAACGCCTGTTTTGGGACTCTGCAGAGAAAGTGTTTGCAGACTGCTGAATCCACACACGGGTTTAACTCTGGAAGCTGAGTGCACACATTGACAACCGTTCTGTTAGATAGCTGCGTTTTGGATTTAGAAGCAGATATTTCCCTGTGCTTACTCCTGTTTCTTCCATATGCCGGTAATGGGCTGAAAACGCCTGTTTTGGGACTCTGCAGAGAAAGTGTTTGCAGACTGCTGAATCCACACACGGGTTTAACTCTGGAAGTTGAGTGCACACATTGACAACCGTTCTGTTAGATAGCTGCGTTTTGGATTTAGAAGCAGATATTTCCCTGGGCTTACTGCTGTTTCTTCCATATGCCGGTAATGGGCTGAAAACGCCTGTTTTGGGACTCTGCAGAGAAAGTGTTTGCAGACTGCTGAATCCACACACGGGTTTAACTCTGGAAGTTGAGTGCACACATTGACAACCGTTCTGTTAGATAGCTGCGTTTTGGATTTAGAAGCAGATATTTCCCTGGGCTTACTGCTGTTTCTTCCATATGCCGGTAATGGGCTGAAAACGCCTGCTTTGGGACTCTGCAGAGAAAGTGTTTGCAGACTGCTGAATCCACACACGGGTTTAACTCTGGAAGTTGAGTGCACACATTGACAACCGTTCTGTTAGATAGCTGCGTTTTGGATTTAGAAGCAGATATTTCCCTGTGCTGACTGCTGTTTCTTCCATATGCCGGTAATGGGCTGAAAACGCCTGTTTTGGGACTCTGCAGAGGAAGTGTTTGCAGACTGCTGAATCCACACACGGGTTTAACTCTGGAAGTTGAGTGCACACATTGACAACCGTTCTGTTAGATAGCTGCGTTTTGGATTTAGAAGCAGATATTTCCCTGTGCTTACTGCTGTTTCTTCCATATGCCGGTAATGGGCTGAAAACGCCTGTTTTGGGACTCTGCAGAGAAAGTGTTTGCAGACTGCTGAATCCACACACGGGTTTAACTCTGGAAGTTGAGTGCACACATTGACAACCGTTCTGTTAGATAGCTGCGTTTTGGATTTAGAAGCAGATATTTCCCTGTGCTTACTGCTGTTTCTTCCATATGCCGGTAATGGGCTGAAAACGCCTGGTTTGGGACTCTGCAGAGAAGATGTTTGCAGACTGCTGAATCCACACACGGGTTTAACTCTGCAAGTTGAGTGCACACATTGACAACCGTTCTGTTAGATAGCTGCGTTTTGGATTTAGAAGCAGATATTTCCCTGTGTTTACTGCTGTTTTTCCCATATGCCGGTAATGGGCTGAAATCGCCTCTTTTGGGACTCTGCAGACAAAGTGTTTGCAGACTGCTGAATCCACACACGGGTTTAACTCTGGAAGTTGAGTGCACACATTGACAATCGTTCTGTTAGATAGCTGCGTTTTGGATGTAGAAGCAGATATTTCCCTGGGCTTACTGCTGTTTCTTCCATATGCCGGTAATGGGGTGAAAACGCCTGGTTTGGGACCCTGCAGAGAAGATGTTTGCAGACTGCTGAATCCACACACGGGTTTAACTCTGGAAGTTGAGTGCACACATTGACAACCGTTCTGTTAGATAGCTGCGTTTTGGATTTAGAAGCAGATATTTCCCTGGGCTTACTGCTGTTTCTTCCATATGCCGGTAATGGGCTGAAAACGCCTGTTTTGGGACTCTGCAGAGAAAGTGTTTGCAGACTGCTGAATCCACACACGGGTTTAACTCTGGAAGTTGAGTGCACACATTGACAACCGTTCTGTTAGATAGCTGCGTTTTGGATTTAGAAGCAGATATTTCCCTGGGCTTACTGCTGTTTCTTCCATATGCCGGTAATGGGCTGAAAACGCCTGTTTTGGGACTCTGCAGAGAAAGTGTTTGCAGACTGCTGAATCCACACACGGGTTTAACTCTGGAAGTTGAGTGCACACATTGACAACCGTTCTGTTAGATAGCTGCGTTTTGGATTTAGAAGCAGATATTTCCCTGTGCTGACTGCTGTTTCTTCCATATGCCGGTAATGGGCTGAAAACGCCTGTTTTGGGACTCTGCAGAGGAAGTGTTTGCAGACTGCTGAATCCACACACGGGTTTAACTCTGGAAGTTGAGTGCACACATTGACAACCGTTCTGTTAGATAGCTGCGTTTTGGATTTAGAAGCAGATATTTCCCTGTGCTTACTGCTGTTTCTTCCATATGCCGGTAATGGGCTGAAAACGCCTGTTTTGGGACTCTGCAGAGAAAGTGTTTGCAGACTGCTGAATCCACACACGGGTTTAACTCTGGAAGTTGAGTGCACACATTGACAACCGTTCTGTTAGATAGCTGCGTTTTGGATTTAGAAGCAGATATTTCCCTGGGCTTACTGCTGTTTCTTCCATATGCCGGTAATGGGCTGAAAACGCCTGTTTTGGGACTCTGCAGAGAAAGTGTTTGCAGACTGCTGAATCCACACACGGGTTTAACTCTGGAAGTTGAGTGCACACATTGACAACCGTTCTGTTAGATAGCTGCGTTTTGGATTTAGAAGCAGATATTTCCCTGTGCTTACTGCTGTTTCTTCCATATGCCGGTAATGGGCTGAAAACGCCTGCTTTGGCACTCTGCAGAGAAAGTGTTTGCAGACCGCTGAATCCTCACACGGGTTTAACTCTGGAAGTTGAGTGCACACATTGACAACCGTTCTGTTAGATAGCTGCGTTTTGGATTTAGAAGCAGATATTTCCCTGGGCTTACTGCTGTTTCTTCCATATGCCGGTAATGGGCTGAAAACGCCTGTTTTGGGACTCTGCAGAGAAAGTGTTTGCAGACTGCTGAATCCACACACGGGTTTAACTCTGGAAGTTGAGTGCACACATTGACAACCGTTCTGTTAGATAGCTGCGTTTTGGATTTAGAAGCAGATATTTCCCTGTGCTTACTGCTGTTTCTTCCATATGCCGGTAATGGGCTGAAAACGCCTGTTTTGGGACTCTGCAGAGAAAGTGTTTGCAGACTGCTGAATCCACACACGGGTTTAACTCTGGAAATTGAGTGCACACATTGACAACCGTTCTGTTAGATAGCTGCGTTTTGTATTTAGAAGCAGATATTTCCCTGGGCTTACTGCTGTTTCTTCCATATGCCGGTAATGGGCTGAAAACGCCTGGTTTGGGACTCTGCAGAGAAGATGTTTGCAGACTGCTGAATCCACACACGGGTTTAACTCTGCAAGTTGAGTGCACACATTGACAACCGTTCTGTTAGATAGCTGCGTTTTGGATTTAGAAGCAGATATTTCCCTGTGTTTACTGCTGTTTTTTCCATATGCCGGTAATGGGCTGAAATCGCCTCTTTTGGGACTCTGCAGACAAAGTGTTTGCAGACTGCTGAATCCACACACGGGTTTAACTCTGGAAGTTGAGTGCACACATTGACAACCGTTCTGTTAGATAGCTGCGTTTTGGATTTAGAAGCAGATATTTCCCTGGGCTTACTGCTGTTTCTTCCATATGCCGGTAATGGGCTGAAAACGCCTGGTTTGGGACTCTGCAGAGAAGATGTTTGCAGACTGCTGAATCCACACACGGGTTTAACTCTGGAAGTTGAGTGCACACATTGACAACCGTTCTGTTAGATAGCTGCGTTTTGGATTTAGAAGCAGATATTTCCCTGTGCTTACTGCTGTTTCTTCCATATGCCGGTAATGGGCTGAAAACGCCTGGTTTGGGACTCTGCAGAGAAGATGTTTGCAGACTGCTGAATCCACACACGGGTTTAACTCTGGAAGTTGAGTGCACACATTGACAACCGTTCTGTTAGATAGCTGCGTTTTGGATTTAGAAGCAGATATTTCCCTGTGCTTACTGCAGTTTCTTCCATATGCCGGTAATGGGCTGAAAACGCCTGTTTTGGGACTCTGCAGAGAAAGTGTTTGCAGACTGCTGAATCCACACACGGGTTTAACTCTGGAAGTTGAGTGCACACATTGACAACCGTTCTGTTAGATAGCTGCGTTTTGGATTTAGAAGCAGATATTTCCCTGTGCTTACTGCTGTTTCTTCCATATGCCGGTAATGGGCTGAAAACGCCTGTTTTGGGACTCTGCAGAGAAAGTGTTTGCAGACTGCTGAATCCACACACGGGTTTATCTCTGGAAGTTGAGTGCACACATTGACAACCGTTCTGTTAGATAGCTGCGTTTTGGATTTAGAAGCAGATATTTCCCTGGGCTTACTGCTGTTTCTTCCATATGCCGGTAATGGGCTGAAAACGCCTGTTTTGGGACCCTGCAGAGAAGATGTTTGCAGACTGCTGAATCCACACACGGGTTTAACTCTGGAAGTTGAGTGCACACATTGACAACCGTTCTGTTAGATAGCTGCGTTTTGGATTTGGAAGCAGATATTTCCCTTTGCTGACTGCTGTTTCTTCCATATGCCGGTAATGGGCTGAAAACGCCTGTTTTGGGACTCTGCAGAGAAAGTGTTTGCAGACTGCTGAATCCACACACGGGTTTAACTCTGGAAGTTGAGTGCACACATTGACAACCGTTCTGTTAGATAGCTGCGTTTTGGATTTAGAAGTAGATATTTCCCTGGGCTTACTGCTGTTTCTTCCATATGCCGGTAAGGGGCTGAAAACCCCTGGTTTGGGACTCTGCAGAGAAGATGTTTGCAGACTGCTGAATCCACACACGGGTTTAACTCTGGAAGTTGAGTGCACACATTGACAACCGTTCTGTTAGATAGCTGCGTTTTGGATTTAGAAGCAGATATTTCCCTGTGCTTACTGCTGTTTCTTCCATATGCCGGTAATGGGCTGAAAACGCCTGTTTTGGGACTCTGCAGAGAAAGTGTTTGCAGACTGCTGAATCCACACACGGGTTTAACTCTGGAAGTTGAGTGCACACATTGACAACCGTTCTGTTAGATAGCTGCGTTTTGGATTTAGAAGCAGATATTTCCCTGTGCTTACTGCAGTTTCTTCCATATGCCGGTAATGGGCTGAAAAGGCCTGTTTTGGGACTCTGCAGAGAAAGTGTTTGCAGACTGCTGAATCCACACACGGGTTTAACTCTGGAAGTTGAGTGCACACATTGACAACCGTTCTGTTAGATAGCTGCGTTTTGGATTTAGAAGCAGATATTTCCCTGGGCTTACTGCTGTTTCTTCCATATGCCGGTAATGGGCTGAAAACGCCTGTTTTGGGACTCTGCAGAGAAAGTGTTTGCAGACTGCTGAATCCACACACGGGTTTAACTCTGGAAGTTGAGTGCACACATTGACAACCGTTCTGTTAGATAGCTGCGTTTTGGATTTAGAAGCAGATATTTCCCTGGGCTTACTGCTGTTTCTTCCATATGCCGGTAATGGGCTGAAAACGCCTGGTTTGGGACCCTGCAGAGAAGATGTTTGCAGACTGCTGAATCCACACACGGGTTTAACTCTGGAAGTTGAGTGCACACATTGACAACCGTTCTGTTAGATAGCTGCGTTTTGGATTTAGAAGCAGATATTTCCCTTTGCTTACTGCTGTTTCTTCCATATGCCGGTAATGGTCTGAAAACGCCTGTTTTGGGACTCTGCAGAGAAAGTGTTTGCAGACTGCTGAATCCACACACGGGTTTAACTCTGGAAGTTGAGTGCACACATTGACAACCGTTCTGTTAGATAGCTGCGTTTTGGATTTAGAAGCAGATATTTCCCTGTGCTTACTGCTGTTTCTTCCATATGCCGGTAATGGGCTGAAAACGCCTGTTTTGGGACTCTGCAGAGAAAGTGTTTGCAGACTGCTGAATCCACACACGGGTTTAACTCTGGAAGTTGAGTGCACACATTGACAATCGTTCTGTTAGATAGCTGCGTTTTGGATTTAGAAGCAGATATTTCCCTGTGCTTACTGCTGTTTCTTCCATATGCCGGTAATGGGCTGAAAACGCCTGGTTTGGGACTCTGCAGAGAAGATGTTTGCAGACTGCTGAATCCACACACGGGTTTAACTCTGGAAGTTGAGTGCACACATTGACAACCGTTCTGTTAGATAGCTGCGTTTTGGATTTAGAAGCAGATATTTCCCTGTGCTTACTGCTGTTCCTTCCATATGCCGGTAATGGGCTGAAAACGCCTGTTTTGGGACTCTGCAGAGAAAGTGTTTGCAGACTGCTGAATCCACACACGGGTTTAACTCTGGAAGTTGAGTGCACACATTGACAACCGTTCTGTTAGATAGCTGCGTTTTGGATTTAGAAGCAGATATTTCCCTGGGCTTACTGCTGTTTCTTCCATATGCCGGTAATGGGCTGAAAACGCCTGGTTTGGGACTCTGCAGAGAAAGTGTTTGCAGACTGCTGAATCCACACACGGGTTTAACTCTGGAAGTTGAGTGCACACATTGACAACCGTTCTGTTAGATAGCTGCGTTTTGGATTTAGAAGCAGATATTTCCCTGTGCTTACTGCTGTTTCTTCCACATGCCGGTAATGGGCTGAAAACGCCTGCTTTGGCACTCTGCAGAGAAAGTGTTTGCAGACTGCTGAATCCACACACGGGTTTATCTCTGGAAGTTGAGTGCACACATTGACAACCGTTCTGTTAGATAGCTGCGTTTTGGATTTAGAAGCAGATATTTCCCTGTGCTTACTGCTGTTTCTTCCATATGCCGGTAATGGGCTGAAAACGCCTGTTTTGGGACTCTGCAGAGAAAGTGTTTGCAGACTGCTGAATCCACACACGGGTTTAACTCTGGAAGTTGAGTGCACACATTGACAACCGTTCTGTTAGATAGCTGCGTTTTGGATTTAGAAGCAGATATTTCCCTGTGCTTACTGCAGTTTCTTCCATATGCCGGTATTGGGCTGAAAACGCCTGGTTTGGGACCCTGCAGAGAAGATGTTTGCAGACTGCTGAATCCACACACGGGTTTAACTCTGGAAGTTGAGTGCACACATTGACAACCGTTCTGTTAGATAGCTGCGTTTTGGATTTAGAAGCAGATATTTCCCTGTGCTTACTGCTGTTTCTTCCATATGCCGGTAATGGGCTGAAAACGCCAGTTTTGGGACTCTGCAGAGAAAGTGTTTGCAGACTGCTGAATCCACACACGGGTTTATCTCTGGAAGTTGAGTGCACGCATTGACAACCATTCAGTTAGATAGCTGCCTTTTGGTTTTAGAAGCAGTTATTTCTCTTTACAGCATATACTCTCATTCACTCCGGAATATCCAAACACAGCTCCTGAAAGAAACGGGTTTCTAAGTATAATCAGATATTTCTCTTTACATCTTGTACCCCAGTACGCTCTGATATATGCATACGCAGCTCCTGGAAGAAACGTGTTTGTAACTCGCTGAATCTGTGCATATATTGAAGTCTCTTAGGTGAATGAACACACAGCAGAGGAGTTTGAAAAAAACATTTCTTCCATGTTATAGATGCCCTGTTACTGCTATTGTTTTTAGGCTGGTGTTTTCCTGGAAATGTTGGTTTTAGAATTTCCATATAAATGGTTTGTAAACTGCTGCTTAAGTGGAGCAGTTTAATTCGTTAAGTTGAATGCCCTCATTCACAATCATTCTGTTAGCTAGCTCCGTTTTGGTTTTAGAAGCCTGTGTTTCTAGTTACAGCATATACTCCCATTCATTCTGGAATAGCCAAACGCAGCTCCCAGAATAGACGTGTTTCTAAGTCGCTGAATCTAAACATAGATTCAACTCCCTTAGGTGAACGAACACACAGCACAGCAGTTTGAAAGAAACGTTTTATTTGAGTTTTAGACGCAGTCTTATTGCTATTCTTAGAGGCCAGTATTTTGCTGGGAATGTCTGTGTTAGAATCTGCACAAAAATCTTTTCTAAACTGCTGCATAGAAACAACAGTTTATCTCAATAAGCTGAATGCACACAGTGACAACCATTCTGTTAGATGGCTCCGTGTTTGTTTTAGAACCAGATATTTCACTTTAAACCTTATACTCCAGTACACTCTGGAATATGCAAATGCAGCTCCTGGAAGAAACGTGTTTCTTACTCGCTGAATCTGAACATATACTCAAGACTCTTAGGTGAATGAACACAGAGCAGAGCATTTTGAAGAAAACGTTTCTTCTATGTTATAGATGCAGTCTTACTGCTACTTCTTTTAGGCTGGTGTTTTGCTGCAAATGTTGATTTTAGAATTTGCATACAAAGGGTTTCTAAACTGCTGCCTAAGAAGAGCAGATTAACCCTTTAAGTTGAATGCACACATTCACAACCATTCTGTTAGATAGCTCCGTTTTGGTTTTAGAAACAGATATTTCTCTTTACAGCATTTACTCCCATACACTCTGGAATATCGAAATGCAGCTCCTAGAATAAACGTGTTTCAAACTCGCTGAATCCAAACTTAGAGTCAACGACCTTTGGTGAACGAACACACTGCAGAGCAGTTTGAAAGAAACGTTCCCTCTGAGTTTTAGACGCAGTCTTACTGCTATTTCTTATAGGCCGGTATTTTGCTGGAAATGTCTGTTTGAGAATCTACACAGAAATGTTTTCTAAACTGCTGCATACAAACAGCAGTTTAGCTCAGTAAGTTGAATGCACACATTGACAACCATTCCATTAGATCATCCGTTTTTCTTTTGGAACGAGACATTTGTCTTTACATCTTATACTCCAGTATACTCTGGAATAGGCAAACACAGCTCCTGGAAGAAACGTGTTGCTAACTAGCTGAAACTGAACATATATTCAAGTCTCTTATATGAATGAACACACAGCAGAGCAGTTTGAAAACAGTTTCTTTCCATGTTAAAGATGCAGTCTTACTGCTATTTCCTACAGGCTGGTGTTTCGCTGGAAAGGTCTGTATGAGAATTTGCATAGAAAGGGTTTCTAAAGTGCTGCATGAGAAGAGCAGTTTACCTCTTTAAGCAGAAGGCACACATTCACAACCACTCTGCTAGATAGATCCATTTTGGTTTTAGAAACAGATATTTCTCTTTACAGCATATACTCCCATTCAATCTGGAATATCCAAAGACAGCTCCGAGAATAAACGTGTTTCTATCTCGCTGAATCTAAACATAGTTTCAACTCCCTTAGGCCAAAGAACACAAGGCCGAGCAGTTTGAAAGAAACGTTTCTTCTGAGTTTTAGACGCAGTCTTAATGCTCTTTCTTATATATGCCGGTACTGGGCCGGAAAGGCCTGTTTTGAGACTCTGCACAGAAAGTGTTTGCAGACTGCTGAATCCACACACGGGTTTAACTCTGGAAGTTGAGTGCACACATTGACAACCGTTCTGTTAGATAGCTGCGTTTTGGATTTAGAAGCAGATATTTCCCTGTGCTTACTGCTGTTTCTTCCATATGCCGGTAATGGGCTGAAAACGCCTGCTTTGGGACTCTGCAGAGAAAGTGTTTGCAGACTGCTGAATCCACACACGGGTTTAACTCTGGAAGTTGAGTGCACACATTGACAACCGTTCTGTTAGATAGCTGCGTTTTGGATTTAGAAGCAGATATTTCCCTGTGCTTACTGCTGTTTCTTCCATATGCCGGTAATGGGCTGAAAACGCCTGGTTTGGGACTCTGCAGAGAAGATGTTTGCAGACTGCTGAATCCACACACGGGTTTAACTCTGGAAGTTGAGTGCACACATTGACAACCGTTCTGTTAGATAGCTGCGTTTTGGATTTAGAAGCAGATATTTCCTGTGCTTACTGCAGTTTCTTCCATATGCCCGTAATGGGCTGAAAACGCCTGTTTTGGGACTCTGCAGAGAAAGTGTTTGCAGACTGCTGAATCCACACACGGGTTTAACTCTGGAAGCTGAGTGCACACATTGACAACCGTTCTGTTAGATAGCTGCGTTTTGGATTTAGAAGCAGATATTTCCCTGTGCTTACTCCTGTTTCTTCCATATGCCGGTAATGGGCTGAAAACGCCTGTTTTGGGACTCTGCAGAGAAAGTGTTTGCAGACTGCTGAATCCACACACGGGTTTAACTCTGGAAGTTGAGTGCACACATTGACAACCGTTCTGTTAGATAGCTGCGTTTTGGATTTAGAAGCAGATATTTCCCTGGGCTTACTGCTGTTTCTTCCATATGCCGGTAATGGGCTGAAAACGCCTGTTTTGGGACTCTGCAGAGAAAGTGTTTGCAGACTGCTGAATCCACACACGGGTTTAACTCTGGAAGTTGAGTGCACACATTGACAACCGTTCTGTTAGATAGCTGCGTTTTGGATTTAGAAGCAGATATTCCCTGGGCTTACTGCTGTTTCTTCCATATGCCGGTAATGGGCTGAAAACGCCTGCTTTGGGACTCTGCAGAGAAAGTGTTTGCAGACTGCTGAATCCACACACGGGTTTAACTCTGGAAGTTGAGTGCACACATTGACAACCGTTCTGTTAGATAGCTGCGTTTTGGATTTAGAAGCAGATATTTCCCTGTGCTGACTGCTGTTTCTTCCATATGCCGGTAATGGGCTGAAAACGCCTGTTTTGGGACTCTGCAGAGAAAGTGTTTGCAGACTGCTGAATCCACACACGGGGTTTAACTCTGGAAGTTGAGTGCACACATTGACAACCGTTCTGTTA